>NW_028161354.1:0-85000 GCF_964263955.1 Coregonus lavaretus
TTCTGGGTGGCAGCCCAGTTGGATGTAGTGAAGGTATCTATTCTGGGTGGCAGCCCCAGTTGGATTGTAGTGAAGGTATCTATTCTGGGTGGCAGCCCAGTTGGATTGTAGTGAAGGTATCTATTCTGGGTGGCAGCCCAGTTGGATTGTAGTGAAGGTATCTATTCTGGGTCCAGGCATACTGTGTGCATGGGTGGCCAGTAATGGACGAGTGTTTCTTTAGAGAGATGTGATAGACGTCACTAGGATGTATGATCAGGACCTGGGACTCATTAGATAGATGAAGAAAAAACTTTTGATAGAGTGAGTCATACCTATCTGTTTAGGACCATGGGAGCGTTTGGCCTGGGTAGTGGGGTCTCTCTCTCTCTCTCTCTCTCTCTCTCTCTCTCTCTCTCTCTCTCTCTCTCTCTCTCTCTCTCTCTCTCTCTCTCTCTCTCTCTCTCGCTCTCTCTCTCTCTCTCTCTCTCTCTGTCTCTCTTCTCTCTCTCTCTCTCTCTCTCTCTCTCTCGTGTCGAGTGTGTCATGCCAATCTGTTTAAGACCATGGAAGTGTTTGGCCTGGGTAGTGGGTATAGGTCAGGGGTCAAGCCTCTGGGCTTCTGTTATGGTAAAAGTCGGGGGGGGGGGGGGGCTGAGCCGGCCAGTCCCAGTTAGGAGATGGATTAGGCAGGGGGTGTCTACTCTGGGGTCAGCTCTACTGTTTAGCCATATAACCATTGCTTTGCAGGCTGAGGCTGTGTCTATGTACAGTGGACGTGGAGTGGGGGTTTGGTTCTAACTTTCCCCCTCCCCCCCTCCCTCCCCCCCTCCCTCCCCTCCCCTCTCTCTTCCTCTCTTCCTCCCTCCCTCTCTCCCTCTCTCCCTCTCTCCCTCCCCGTCCCTCTCTCCCTCCCCCCTCCCTCCCCCCTCCCTCCCCCCTCCCTCCCCTCCCCTCTCCCTTCCTCCCTCCCTCCCTCTCTCCCTCCCCGTCCCTCTCTCCCTCCCCCCTCCCTCCCCCTCCCTCCCTGTGTGTGTGTGAGCGGTAAGCGCCGATAGACCCTGAGACTTTAGTGGTGGTTCCTAGTTAGAGAGGCTCAGAGAGGAGCTAATTTACCTCCCACAGGGAGCTCAATCCTGGGCTAGTAATTAGGCCTTTCAGCCTCCTTCCTGGAGAGTAGGATTTATCCAACCTATCTCCTCTGCTTTGCTCTATATGCGGAAATAAGAGGGATGTTACACATGTAAAATGTAAAATGTGTGTGTTCTGATACCTCAGTGGTATGCCAACGCCTCTCTGCCTCTATAATGTCAGCTTTTAATACATATTTCTAATATGAATCTAATAGGGCTCTAATAGGGGTCTAATATGAATCTAATAGGGGTCTAATATGAATCTAATAGGGGTCTAATATGAATCTAATAGGGGTCTAATATGAATCTAATAGGGGTCTAATATGAATCTAATAGGGGTCTAATATGAATCTAATAGGGGTCTAATATGAATCTAATAGGGGTCTAATATGAATCTAATAGGGGTCTAATATGAATCTAATAGGGGTCTAATATGAATCAAATAGGGGTCTAATATGAATCTAATAGGGGTCTAATATGAATCTAATAGGGGTCTAATATGAATCTAATAGGGGTCTAATATGAATCGAATAGGGGTCTAATATGAATCGAATAGGGGTCTAATATGAATCTAATAGGGGTCTAATATGAATCTAATAGGGGTCTAATATGAATCTAATAGGGGTCTAATATGAATCTAATAGGGGTCTAATATGAATCTAATAGGGGTCTAATATGAATCAAATAGGGGTCTAATATGAATCTAATAGGGGTCTAATATGAATCTAATAGGGGTCTAATATGAATCGAATAGGGGTCTAATATGAATCGAATAGGGGTCTAATATGAATCTAATAGGGGTCTAATATGAATCTAATAGGGGTCTAATATGAATCTAATAGGGGTCTAATATGAATCTAATAGGGGTCTAATATGAATCTAATAGGGGTCTAATATGAATCGAATAGGGGTCTAATATGAATCTAATAGGAGTCTAATATGAATCTAATAGGGGTCTAATATGAATCTAATAGGGGTCTAATATGAATCTAATAGGGGTCTAATGTGGGTCTAATTCTCTCTCTCTCTCTTTCTCACACCTTGCTCTATTCTAATAACTTGTATTTCCTGCGAGGGAACTTCACGTTGTATTTCCTGAGAGGGAACTTCACGTTGTATTTCCTGCGAGGGAACTTCACATTGTATTTCCTGAGAGGGAACTTCACGTTGTATTTCCTGAGAGGGAACTTCACGTTGTATTTCCTGAGAGGGAACTTCACGTTGTATTTCCTGAGAGGGAACTTCACGTTGTATTTCCTGAGAGGGAACTTCACGTTGTATTTCCTGAGAGGGAACTTCACATTGTATTTCCTGAGAGGGAACTTCACATTGTATTTCCTGAGAGGGAACTTCACGTTGTATTTCCTGAGAGGGAACTTCATGTTGTATTTCCTGAGAGGGAACTTCACGTTGTATTTCCTGAGAGGGAACTTCACGTTGTATTTCCTGAGAGGGAACTTCACGTTGTATTTCCTGAGAGGGAACTTCACGTTGTATTTCCTGAGAGGGAACTTCACGTTGTATTTCCTGAGAGGGAACTTCACATTGTATTTCCTGAGAGGGAACTTCACATTGTATTTCCTGAGAGGGAACTTGATGAATGGTACACACAAGACACATGACAACATAGAACACTAAACCATGTAGAACACTAATTCATGTAGATCACTAAACCATGTAGATCACTAAACCATGTAGATCACTAAACCATGTAGAACACTAAACTATTTAGATCACTAAACCATGTAGAACACTAAACCATGTAGATCACTAAACCATGTAGATCACTAAATCATGTAGGCTACAATATATAGGATTATAAGCATTCTATGCAATCACAGGGTATACTGTATACACATACTGTATATAGAAATCAAAACTTCAACATTGAAAAGGTTTGATGTTGGCACAAAACTACAACCAGCTCTCTTAGATTTGAAAAAAAACTGTGTTTTGTCTTCTGATAGCGGAAACGTTTACCCATACTAAACCCAAATGTCTCTTACTCTACAAACGATGTTTTGTTATATTTACCCATTTCTCTCCCTGTCTCCTCTCTCTCCCCAGGGTCATCGGGGCAGCACCCCCTGGTCCAGAATCAGACGGTAACAGAGGGGGGGACGGCCAACATGACCTGCAGGGTGGAGTACAACGACCAAACGTCCCTCCAGTGGTCTAACCCTGCACAGCAGACACTGTTCTTTGGAGACAAGAAAGGTAAGAGCAGTAATAAAGATAGACTGAAGGTAGACTGAAGGTAGACTGAAGGTAGACGGAATGTAGACTGAAGGTTGACTGACGATAGACTGAAGGTAGACTGAAGATAGACTGAAGATAGACTGAAGATAGACTGAAGATAGACTGAAGGTAGACTGAAGATAGACTGAAGGTAGACGGAATGTAGACTGAATGTAGACTGAAGGTAGACTGAAGGTAGACTGAAGATAGACTGAAGGTAGACTGAAGGTAGACTGAAGATAGACTGAAGGTAGACTGAAGATAGACTGAAGGTAGACGGAATGTAGACGGAATGTAGACTGAAGGTAGACTGAAGGTAGAATGAAGGTAGACTGAAGATAGACTGAAGATAGACTGAAGATAGACTGAAGATAGACTGAAGATAGACGGAATGTAGACTGAAGGTAGACTGAAGGTAGACTGAAGATAGACTGAAGATAGACTGAAGGTAGACTGAAGATAGACTGAAGGTAGACTGCAATATTCTACGTATTGTCCAGGTCCCCAAGACGTCAGTATATACCTTCTTCGGCGGTAAAAAAGAATTAAAAACAAGTGCCAGGTACTGGGATTGAACATGCGATGCCCGGCGCCAGAGCTCACGGTTTAAACCACTTTGCCACCACTGTCTGCAGTGCTCTAGAAAGCCACTATCCCAAACCATAGCCCTTAACTTAACCCGCTCGGAATTAATGCCTGAAACTTAACCGTCAAAATTCACAGTTTATCCATAAAACGTCAGATTTCGGAGTGAGACACTAACCACGTTTCCATCCACAGTTTGTATGCAAGTAAAGTCAAACCGTATAAAATGCTATAGTGTTAAGATTCCCCTTCACTGGAACTAAGGGGCCTAGCCTGAACCATGAAAAACAGCCCCAGATCATTAATCCTCCTCCACCAAACTTTACAGTTGGCACTATGCATTTGGACAGGTAGCGTTCTCTTGGCATCCGCCAAACCCAGATTCGTCCGTCAGACTGCCAGATGGTGAAGCGTGATTCATCACTCCAGAGAACGCGTTTCCACTGCTCCAGAGTCCAATGGCGGCGAGCTTTACACCACTCCAGCCGACGCTTGGCATTGCGCATGGTGATCTTAGGCTTGTGTGCAGCTGCTCGGCCATGGAAACCCATTTCATGAAGCTCCCGACGAATAGTTCTTGTGCTGACGTTGCTTCCAGAGGCAGTTTGGAACTCAGTAGTGAGTGTTGCAACCGAGGACAGACAATTTTTACGCGCTACGTGCTTCAGCACTCGCCGGTCCCGTTCTGTGAGCTTGTGTGGCCTACCACTTCCAAGCTGAGCCGTTGTTGCTCCTAGACGTTTCCACTTCACAATAACAGCACTTACAGTTGACCGGGGCAGCTCTAGCAGGGCAGAAATGTGACAAACTGACTTGTTGGAAAGGTGGCATCCTATGACGGTGCCACGTTGAAAGTCACTGAGCTCTTCAGTAAGGCCATTCTACTGCCAATGTTTGTCTATGGAGATTGCATTGGGGCCGTGCTCAATTTTATACACCTGTCATATACTGGTGTGGCTGAAATAGCCGAATCCACTTATTTGAAGTCCACATACTTTTGTGTAGATAGTGTAACTTGGAGTCACGCGATGATATTGTGTGTGTGGTCCTCACACTACGACTCGGGAAAGCATGCAGTTTATTAGGTTACAGATGAAATAAATGATGATGAACTTAACAGGGTGGTGAAAGTGCCAAGGTGATGAGCTTGATGCTCCTTTCCAAGGGAATATCGAGGGTGACATGATGATTGATGCTTGACTGCCGTTTGACAAAAGTTATCCATAATAATCTCTTCATGTAGACTAGTTTACAGTAGTGGTGCGTGGGTAAAATCACTGGGGAAGCCAGGAAAAAAAAGCCATATTACAACCTTTGTTTTGTGATAATTGCGTTGTTTGCTCTATAACCTGTTAGTTCATATGCCTTGCGACTGTGATATTCAGTGGGGAGAACAAGTATTTGATACACTGCCGAAATTGCAGGTTTTCCTACTTACAAAACATGTAGAGGTCTGTAATTTTTTATCATAGGTACACTTCAACTGTGAGAGATGGAATCTAAAACAAAAATCCAGAAAATCACATTGTATGATTTTTAAGTAATTAATTTGCATTTTATTGCATGACATAAGTATTTGATACATCAGAAAAGCAGAACTTAATATTTGGTACAGAAACCTTTGTTTGCAATTACAGAGATCATACGTTTCCTGTAGGTCTTGACCAGGTTTGCACACACTGCAGCAGGGATTTTGGCCCACTCCTCCATACAGACCTTCTCCAGATCCTTCAGGTTTCGGGGCTGTCGCTGGGCAATACGGACTTTCAGCTCCCTCCAAAGATTTTCTATTGGGTTCAGGTCTGGAGACTGGCTAGGCCACTCCAGGACCTTGAGATGCTTTTTACGGAGCCACTCCTTAGTTGCCCTGGCTGTGTGTTTCGGGTCGTTGTCATGCTGGAAGACCCAGCCACGACCCATCTTCAATGATCTTGCTGAGGGAAGGAGGTTGTTGGCCAAGATCTCGCGATACATGGCCCCATCCATCCTCCCCTCAATACGGTGCAGTCGTCCTGTCCCCTTTCTGATTTCTGTGTGCGTGTGCGTGTGTGTGCGTGCGCGTTCGTGCAAGTTGAAAAATGTTGACTCACCCTACTTGTAGAGAAACACCAACGCCATCCTCCTCTCTTTCATGTGGATGTAACGGTCTATGACTCTGTCATACAGTACACGCTTTTATTTTTTGTTGTCCTCGGCTACCTGACTAAAACGCTTGCTCGCTAGCCTAACATTCTTTAATGGGCAACGTTAGCTAGTTAACATTGGTCTTCTACATCTAGCTACATATTGAACTTCTATCCTCAATGTATACATTTATGGTTCGATCAGAATCGCCGTTATATTCATTGGCCAGAACGGAGAATTAACTAAAACCACAAGTCCAAATCCCTATCTCCATCCATGGCTAATTTAGGAAAGGGACAATTTTAGCTAGCTAGCTAGCCATCGAAGGAAAACAACACAGCGAGATGCAACAATTCAAGTTGTTTCTGTCAATGAACATCTCGAAGTGATGTGATTGGAATGAAGCCAAATCCAAACTGGCTTCCCTTGACACTTTTTTTTTTTTTTGGTGTGCCAGGACCATTCACAGTTGAGCTCGCTCAGTTTAGCTCAACACTGATTGGTTATTATTTTATACTTTTTTTTTATCAAGGGAGGCCGAATGCTTGCTGGCATCCCTTGCATTCAATGCTACGGACGGCAACAATGTAATACTCTTTTGGACCAGACAGCATCAGATGGATGGCCTACACATACAAAGACAGAGGGGCACTGTATTGCTCGCTCGGATGCTTTCTCCGGTGAGATACATTCAGCCTCTTGAAAATTGAAGGAAAATTATGAAACACAGAGAGACGAAAGATAAATAATTTGAGATGTTTTTTTTCATATTTTTTTTTCATGGGAAATGTTTTGGGGAAGCCTGGCTTCCTTTGGCATCCATGATTACATGGCTAGCCTACCCACACTGTATCTGGGAGCTGTTGGCAGGCGCGCACATTTACGTCATTTAGCAGACGCTCTTATCCAGAGCGACTTACAAATTGGTGCATTCACCTTATAGCCAGTGGGATAACCACTTTACAATGTTTATTTATTTATTTATTTTTATTTTTTTTGGGGGGGGGGGGGGGGGGGGTTGGGGTGAGGGGGGGGT
Source organism: Coregonus lavaretus (assembly GCF_964263955.1). NCBI lineage: Eukaryota > Metazoa > Chordata > Actinopteri > Salmoniformes > Salmonidae > Coregonus > Coregonus lavaretus. The sequence goes on from NW_028161354.1 coordinate 7,096, forward strand.
AGAAGGATTACTTTATCCTATCCCAGTTAATCCTTAAAGAGGTGGGGTTTCAAATGTCTCCGGAAGGTGGTGAGTGACTCCGCTGTCCTGGCGTCGTGAGGGAGCTTGTTCCACCATTGGGGTGCCAGAGCAGCGAACAGTTTTGACTGGGCTGAGCGGGAACTATGCTTCCGCAGAGGTAGGGGAGCCAGCAGGCCAGAGGTGGATGAACGCAATGCCCTCGTTTGGGTGTAGGGACTGATCAGAGCCTGAAGGTACGGAGGTGCCGTTCCCCTCACAGCTCCGTAGGCAAGCACCATGGTCTTGTAGCAGATGCGAGCTTCAACTGGAAGCCAGTGGAGTGTGCGGAGGAGCGGGGTGACGTGAGAGAACTTGGGAAGGTTGAACACCAGACGGGCTGCAGCATTCTGGATGAGTTGTAGGGGTTTAATGGCACAGGCAGGGTGCCCAGCCAACAGCGAGTTGCAGTAATCCAGACGGGAGATGACAAGTGCCTGGATTAGGACCTGTGCCACTTCCTGTGTAAGGCAGGGTCGTACTCTCCGAATGTTGTAGAGCATGAACCTACAGGATCGGGTCACCGCCTTGATGTTAGCGGAGAACGACAGGGTGTTGTCCAGGGTCACGCCAAGGCTCTTCGCACTCTGGGAGGAGGACACAACGGAGATCATGGAACAGGCAGTCCTTCCCCGGGAGGAAGAGCAGCTCCGTCTTGCCAAGGTTCAACTTGAGGTGGTGATCCGTCATCCATACTGATATGTCTGCCAGACATGCAGAGATGCGATTCGCCACCTGGTTATCAGAAGGGGGAAAGGAGAAGATTAGTTGTGTGTCGTCTGCGTAGCAATGATAGGAGAGGCCATGTGAGGATATGACAGAGCCATGTGACTTGGTGTATAGCGAGAATAGGAGAGGGCCTAGAACTGAGCCCTGGGGGACACCAGTGGTGAGAGCACGTGGTGCGGAGACAGCTTCTCGCCACGCCACTTGGTAGGAGCGACCGGTCAGCTAGGACGCAATCCAAGAGTGAGCCGCGCCGGAGATGCCCAGCTCGGAGAGGGTGGAGAGGAGGATCTGATGGTTCACAGTATCAAAGGCAGCAGACAGGTCTAGAAGGACAAGAGCAGAGGAGAGAGAGTTAGCTTTAGCAGTGCGGAGAGCCTCCGTGACACAGAGAAGAGCAGTCTCAGTTGAATGACCAGTCTTGAAACCTGACTGGTTTGGATCAAGAAGGTCATTCTGAGAGAGATAGCAAGAGAGTTGGCTAAAGACGGCACGCTCAATAGTTTTGGAGAGAAAAGAAAGAAGGGATACTGGTCTGTAGTTGTTGACATCAGAGGGGTCGAGTGTTGGTTTTTTGAGAAGGGGTGCAACTCTCGCTCTCTTGAAGACGGAAGGGACATAGCCAGCGGTCAAGGATGAGTTGATCAGCGAGGAGAGGTAAGGGAGAAGGTCACCGGAGATGGTCTGTAGAAGAGAGGAGGGGATAGGGTCAAGCGGGCAGGTTGTTGGGCGGCCTGCCGTCACAAGTCGCAAGATTTTATCTGGAGAGAGAGGGGAGAAAGAAGTCAAAGCATAGGGTAGGGCAGTGTGAGCAGGACCAGCAGTGTCATTTGACTTAACAAACGAGGATCGGATGTCGTCAACCTTCTTTTCAAAATGGTTGACGAAGTCATCCACAGAGAGGGGGGTGGGGGGGGGTGGGGGGGGGGGGGGGAGGATTCAGCAGGGAGGAGAATGTGGCAAAGAGCTTCCTAGGGTTAGAGGCAGATGCTTGGAATTTAGAGTGGTAGAAAGTGGCCTTAGCAGCCGAAACAGATGAAGAAAATGTAGAGAGGAGGGAGTGAAAAGATGCCAGTTCCGCAGGGAGTCTAGTTTTCTTCCATTTCCGCTCAGCTGCCCGGAGCTCTGTTCTGTGAGCTCGCAATGAGTCATCAAGCCACGGAGCTGGAGGGGAGGACCAACCTGGTCGGGAGGATAGGGGACATAGAGAGTCAAAGGATGCAGAAAGGGAAGAGAGGAGGGTTGAGGATGCAGAATCAGGAGATTTGAGGGAGAAGGATTGAGCAGAGGGAAGAGATGATAGGATGGAAGAGGAGAGAGTAGCGGGAGAGAGAGAGCGAAGGTTGCGACGGCGCATTACCATCTGTGTAGGGGCAGAGTGAGTAGTGTTCGAGGAGAGCGAGAGAGAAAAGGATACAAAGTAGTGGTCGGAGACATGGAGGGGAGTTGCAGTGAGATTAGTAGAACAACAGCATCTAGTAAAGATGAGGTCAAGCGTATTGCCTGCCTTGTGAGTAGGGGGGGACGGTGAGATGGTGAGGTCAAAAGAGGAGAGGAGTGGAAAGAAGGAGGCAGAGAGAAATGAGTCAAATGTAGACGTAGGGAGGTTGAAATCCCCCAGAACTGTGAGGGGTGAGCCATCCTCAGGAAAGGAACTTATCTAGGCGTCAAGCTCATTGATGAACTCTCCAAGGGAACCTGGAGGGCGATAGATGACAAGGATATTAAGCTTAAATGGGCTAGTGACTGTGACAGCATGGAATTCAAATGAGGAGATAGACAGATGGGTCAGGGGAAAAATTGAGAATGTCCACTTGGGAGAGATGAGGATTCCTGTGCCACCATCCCACTGACCAGATGCTCTCGGGGTATGCGAGAACACATGGTCAGATGAGGAGAGAGCAGTAGGAGTAGCAGTGTTTTCAGTGGTAATCCATGTTTCCGTCAGCGCCAAGAAGTCGAGGGACTGGAGGGTAGCATAGGCTGAGATGAACTCTGCCTTGTTGGCAGCAGAACGGCAGTTCCAGAGGCTGCCTGAGACCTGGAACTCCACGTGGGTGGTGCGTGCAGGGACCACCAGGTTAGAGAGGCAGCAGCCACGCGGTGTGAGGCGTTTGTATAGCCTGTGCGGAGAGGAGAGAACAGGGATAGGCAGAGGCATAGTTGACAGGCTGCAGCAAATGGCTACAATAATGCAGAGGAGATCGGAATGAAATGACCTAAACATCTGGGAAAGGAGAGAGCGGGGCCTCCCTCACCACAACTCCCAAATATAACTCTCCCAACTTCCACCTCAGAAACTATAATTGTTGTAAACTACAGCGGTTCAATGTTTTCTAGGAATAGACTAACTTAGTTTATTCAGCTAGCTAACTAGGTACAGTATTATTCCGTGAAAATCGTCCGGGCACCTAGTCATAAGACGCCACAGCCAGCTAGCATGCCGGACTCCAACAACACGGTTTAGCGCCAATAATCGGCCACAACAAACCACCAGTGTATCAACACGCAAGCAGATCGTTCGTGTCCGTGTCTAACGTTGTGGGTTAGTCCCGACAGCTTGAGCGAGTCCGTCGTCAACTTATTCAGCCAGTTAGTTAGCTAGAATAGTTAGCAAGCTAGCTAGCCATTGCTTTCAGACAAAGAAGAACCCCTCCTTTCACGGCACGAACACACAGAGAGAGCCAAGCTAACGTTAAGTAGTCACCCATGTCCAGAATTCCTTGAACGACTCGGGCTACCAATATGTAAAAAACAAAACACAAATGTAAGTTATGACTTACCCCTAGCAGCTACTGTTAGCTAGCCAAGTGCAAAGCTAGCCACTGAATTGACTCAGCCAGTTCGCGTCTGTTCGCTAGGTCGTTCCAGCTATTGTTTACTAGTAGCTATCCAGGTAGCAACAAGCTAGCTAAATTTCAAGCACAGTAGCCACTTGCTACCTAACGTTAACGGTTCAGACAATGAGGTTAGAAAACAGCTGAATGGTAGGCAATTATTGTATGTAATTATTGTAGGCAGCCAGCTGGCGTAATTACAGGCACTCCCAGGCGTGAAACAACTATACCGTTGCTAATAGCTACTCGCCAGCTAGTCCAGGTGGTGGGTTAGCTAGCTAGCTTCGTGCTACACCGGGCACAGCCGAATACAATACTAACCTACAATAATTACATACAACAACCCACGATACCTACCTACAATACCTAACTACAATCTAAATACATAGTTTAAGCCTTACTCGACAAAGCCCAAGCTATGTATAAAGCCAAGCTTACCCGACGCCAAGCTTACCCGACGACCTCCTCCTCCGCCGTAGACACAACACAATACAATACAATGCAACACAACACAACTTTACAATACAATACAATACAACTTTACAATACAATACAACACAATACAATACAATACAACACAATACAATACAATGCAACACAATACAATACAACACGATACAATACAATACAACACAATACAATACAATGCAACACAACACAACTTTACAATACAATACAATACAACTTCACAATACAATACAACACAATACAATACAATACAATACAACACAATACAATACAATACAATACAATACAACACAATACAATACAATACAATACAACTTTACAATACAATACAACACAATACAATACAACACAATACAATACAATACAATACAATACAACACAATACAATACAATACAATACAACTTTACAATACAATACAACACAATACAATACAACACAATAGAATACAACACAATACAATACAACACAATACAATACAATACAACACAACACAATACAATACAATACAATACAATACAATACAATACAACACAATACAATACAACTTCACAATACAAGTATAGGCCATATACCTTGAGACAGAACACCACCAAGCCAAGGTGTCTCTCAGCAGGCAGGTCTAACATGGTTAGCACGTGCCAAGGCCAGAGTAGGCATATTTGCTATTTAACGCAACAGCTTTTGTGCCAAAACAATCGGTAGAGTTTGAAAATGTGATGAAAACACATTGAAATGTTTGATTTGGTGAATGAAATCTTAAGTGAAAAAGTTCATTTTGTGTGCCCTATTTCATCACACACTGATTTTTATCTGCAACAAAGTCTGTTTGGTGAAAACACACCACTGGTGGAAAAATGCGCCTATTTTCTGTATGCATATTTTTTTATATTTGCATGACAATCGTCACTAAATGGATGGAAACCTAGCTTGTGATATCTTGTTGAAAACAGAGACACACCCACTCATGTTATAACACAACACTCACACACACACACACACACACACACACACACACGTAAGGTGAGTCAGAGCGTGATCCACCGGTTCTAGCTGTATCTATTTACTGTCTGTTCTCTCAGTGTTTAAAACTGGTTTAAACTGGTCTGTTCTCTCAGTGTTTAAAACTGGTTTAAACTGGTCTGTTCTCTCAGGGTTTTAAACTGGTCTGTTTTCTCAGGGTTTTAAACTGGTCTGTTCTCTCAGGGTTTTAAACTGGTTTAAACTGGTCTGTTCTCTCAGGGTTTTAAACTGGTCTGTTCTCTCAGGGTTTTAAACTGGTCTGTTCTCTCAGGGTTTTAAACTGGTTTAAACTGGTCCGTTCTCTCAGGGTTTTAAACTGGTCTGTTCTCTCAGGGTTTTAAACTGGTCCGTTCTCTCAGGATTTTTAAACTGGTCTGTTCTCTCAGGGTTTTAAACTGGTTTAAACTGGTCCGTTCTCTCAGGGTTTTAAACTGGTCTGTTCGCTCAGGGTTTTAAACTGGTCTGTTATCTCAGGGTTCTAAACTGGTCTGTTCTCTCAGGGTTTTAAACTGGTCTGTCACGACTAAACTGGTCTGTCACGAGTCTGCCTCCCCTCCTTGTTCGGGCAGGTTTCGGCTACTGCCGCTCCCATTCTCATCACTCCACTTGTCATGTCTTGTCTTGTCAATCACACACACCTGGTGCTCATTCCCCTTAATTAGTATGTGTACAAGTGTTCCCTCTGTTCCCCTTGTCTTTGTGAGGGATTGTTTCATTGTGAGAGCGAGTAGCTCGGTTGAGCTACTCTTCCATTTGTTTTGGCATGGTGGAATATTTCCCTTGTGATAGTTTCGTTTTGACGCTGGGTGCGTTTTATTTATGTAAACGGAATAAACTCTGGACTTTGGTGTTTTACCTCCTGCGCCCGACTCCTTCATCCACACCTCGTCACATGGTCCGTTCTCACAGGGCTTTAAACTGGTCCGTTCTAGGATTGGAGAGGATTTGAGACAGCAAGAACTCCTGACCATGTGGCTATTTCTAAATCCATATAATCACGTCAACACAGAATCACACAAACACACACACACTTACAAGCAGACACAAACACACACATACACATATGCATACACACATATACTATACACGCACACACACACACACACATGCACCCGCACATGCACACACACACGCACACACACACACATACACCTCCATACCGAGGAGAGACAGGCGAACATTAGCGGTATAATCCTGTATAATTCTCCAGGTGTTTCATTCAGACATAAACTTGGCTCCTCGCTCCATAATTACATTCTCTCCTCTCCTCCTTCCTCACACACTGTCCCTCACAGTGCAGTGCTGCTTTTGTTAACTGACATCTGTCTCTTCCTCCTTTGGCTCCTCTAACTCCTCTCCTTGGCACAGTGTTGCTATGTTGTGCCTTGCACGGTGTTGGTATTGCTGTATTTAGTGAACGCACCTCTGTTCTCTCCTAGGCACGGGGTCCAATAAACCTTCTGAATGGGTTTAGTGAACGCCCTCCGTTTCTCTTTTTAGGCACTGCGTTGCATGTTGTTGGTAATGTTGTGTTTAGCGAACACACCCCTGTTCTCTGCCTCTAAACCTGACAGTGTTTTGTTAAGTCAAATGAATCCACATGTTCATAACAACACAACACCTGCAAACTTCTGGAACAGAAGCTACTTTACGTAGCTCAAATCTGCTACAACACACTGGATGCAAACCCTTTGGAAAAGTCTGGAACCAACACTCACACAGTGTTAGTTAGTTATGGTGTATTAGTTATGGTGCATTAGTTATGGTGTATTAGTTATGGTGTATTAGTTATGGTGTATTAGTTATGGTGTATTAGTTAAGGTGCATTAGTTATGGTGTATTAGTTATGGTGTATTAGTTATGGTGTATTAGTTATGGTTCATTAGTTATGGTGCATTAGTTATGGTGTATTAGTTATGGTGTATTAGTTATGGTTCATTAGTTATGGTGTATTAGTTATGGTGCATTAGTTATGGTTCATTAGTTATGGTTCATTAGTTAAGGTTCATTAGTTAAGGTTCATTAGTTATGGTGCATTAGTTATGGTTCATTAGTTATGGTTAATTAGTTATGGTTCATTAGTTATGGTGTATTAGTTATGGTGTATTAGTTATGGTGCATTAGTTATGGTGCATTAGTTATGGTGCATTAGTTATGGTGTATTAGTTATGGTGCATTAGTTATGGTGCATTAGTTATGGTGCATTAGTTATGGTGTATTAGTTATGGTGCATTAGTTATGGTTAATTAGTTATGGTTCATTTGTTATGGTGTATTAGTTATGGTGCATTAGTTATGGTGTATTAGTTATGGTTCAGCATAGATATTACTGTTTCGTGTATTAGTCCTCTCCATATCCAGTTGCTCTATGCCTAAAGAGCTAATTTGTTGCTCTGATAAGCAGAGAGAGAGTTCTCTCCTGAGCGAGAGAGAGACCCGAGAGACAGCTGCTCGAGGAGAGCAAGGGTTCATACCTTCTGCTGTATGTGCACGTGTTTGTGTGTGTGTGTGTGTGTGTGTGTGTGTGTGTGTTTGTGAAAATGTGAGTGTGTGTGTGTGTGCTTGTCACACACAATCCCTTTCCCAGGAGCCTCCCTGCAGACTAGCTCAATTATCAGTAGTAGGTTTGAGAGTTGGATCGCAGCGCTACCCATGACTTCTACACTGTGTGGTTATACCTGTGGAGCTGATAATGGATGTGTGTGTGTGTGTGTGTGTGCGTGAGTGCTTGTGTGTGTGCGTGCTTGTTTGTGTGTCAGTCTGCTCAATAGTCCATAGATACCCTTCTAGCAGTTAGTCAGTCTGCTCAATAGTCCATAGATACCCTTCTACCAGTTAGTCAGTCTGCTCAATAGTCCATAGATACCCTTCTACCAGTTAGTCTGTCAGTCTGCTCAATAGTCCATAGATACCCCTCTACCAGTTAGTCAGTCTGCTCAATAGTCCATAGATACCCTTCTACCAGTTAGTCTGTCAGTCTGCTCAATAGTCCATAGATACCCTTCTACCAGTTAGTCAGTCTGCTCAATAGTCCATAGATACCCTTCTACCAGTTAGTCAGTCTGCTCAATAGTCCATAGATACCCCTCTACCAGTTAGTCAGTCTGCTCAATAGTCCATAGATACCCCTCTACCAGTTAGTCTGTCAGTCTGCTCAATAGTCCATATATACCCCTCTACCAGTTAGTCAGTCTGCTCAATAGTCCATAGATACCACTCTACCAGTTAGTCTGTCAGTCTGCTCAATAGTCCATAGATACCCCTCTACCAGTTAGTATGTCAGTCTGCTCAATAGTCCATAGATACCCCTCTACCAGTTAGTCTGTCAGTCTGCTCAATAGTCCATAGATACCCCTCTACCAGTTAGTCTGTCAGTCTGCTCAAAAGTCCATAGATACCCCTCTACCAGTTAGTATGTCAGTCTGCTCAATAGTCCATAGATACCCCTCTACCAGTTAGTCTGTCAGTCTGCTCAATAGTCCATAGATACCCCTCTACCAGTTAGTCTGTCAGTCTGCTCAATAGTCCATAGATACCCCTCTACCAGTTAGTCTGTCAGTCTGCTCAATAGTCCATAGATACCCCTCTACCAGTTAGTCTGTCAGTCTGCTCAATAGTCCATAGATACCCCTCTACCAGTTAGTCTGTCAGTCTGCTCAATAGTCCATAGATACCCCTCTACCAGTTAGTCTGTCAGTCTGCTCAATAGTCCATAGATGCACCTCCATAGAAATAGAATGAAGCAGGAAGTAAAAGCAGGAAGTAAAAGCATGAGGTGTACCCATCAATCTCTGCTGTAAGTTGTTGAATCAACTCAACTGACATTACACAAAATGTATTCTATTGCGTGAGCCACATCATTTAGCATAATTGTCACACCAGTTAGCATCATTTGAATAAACATTCTACATTAATGTGGAAATTATTGCATCACAAAACATGGCAGCTATTGTGTGTACCCATGAGTTTACTAGTCAGATTGCCAGGGTTAGAGTTTCCAAGCCAGTTCTAATAATTATATGTACCAGTCAGATTGCCAGGGTTAGAGTTTCCAAGCCAGTTCTAATAATTATATGTACCAGTCAGATTGCCAGGGTTAGAGTTTCCAAGCCAGTTCTAATAATTATATGTACCAGTCAGATTGCCAGGGTTAGAGTTTCCAAGCCAGTTCTATTGGTTCTATGTACCAGTTAGATTGCCAGGGTTAGAGTTTCCAAGCCAGTTCTATTGGTTCTATGTACCAGTCAGATTGCCAGGGTTAGAGGTTCCAAGCCTGTTGTATTGGTTCTATGTACCAGTCAAATTGCCAGGATTAGAGGTTCCAAGCCTGTTCTATTCGTTATGTTTCTATTTACAGCTCTACCAACTTGTTTATAGGCTGGCTGGACATTAGTAGACTTATAGATAAATGGACATGATTGGCACATTTGTATGGATAAATGTTGACTTTTCCATGTATTAAAATCAAAATATCATGGGACGTTTTAGTTTGGTGTAAGTTTAGCGTAAGAATCAAGAATGGGCATTTGCAAGAACAGGAATTTGCCATGGGATCCAAGTCTGACTATGGTTTTAGAAGACTGAATTCCATATTACGCTGATGTAATGTTACATCATTACATCATTCTCTGCCATGAATATTAATATTTGTCTTAATGAAACATTAATGATAATGGATTTGTTGAGACAGACAGACAGACAGGGAGGAGAGGAGGATGGGTAAAGAATGGATGGAGGGAGAGAGGAGAAGAGATGGATCCTTCTGAGAGGATGGGGAGAGAGGGAGAGAGGGACAGATGGAGAGAGATAGAAAGAAAATGACTATTCTGAGACATCTGACAAACTGTACATCTGTGCAGGATCATTCCATTCCCATTAATGTGCTGAATGTAGCAGCCTAGCAGGCAGCCTCAAAAGGCATACAGTGGCTTGCGAAAGTATTCACCCCCCTTGGCATTTTTCCTATTTTGTTGCCTTACAACCTGGAATTAAAATGGCTTTTTTTTTGGGGGGGGGGGTTGTATCATTTGATTTACACAACATGCCTACCACTTTGAAGATGCAAAATATTCTTTTTTGTGAAACAAACAAGAAATAAGACAAAAAAACAGAAAACTTGAGAGTGCATAACTATTTGCAGCAATTACAGCTGTAAGTCTCTTGAGGTATGTCTCTATAAGCTTGGTACATCTAGCCACTGGGATTTTTGCCCATTCTTCAAGGCAAAACTGCTCCAGCTCCTTCAAGTTGGATGGGTCATACCACAGATTCTCAATTGGATTGAGGTCTGGGCTTTGACTAGGCCATTCCAAGACATTTAAATGTTTCCCCTTAAACCACTTGAGTGTTGCTTTAGCAGTATGCTTAGGGTCATTGTCCTGCTGGAAGGTGAACCACCATCCCAGTCTCAAATCTCTGGAAGACTGAAACAGGTTTCCCTCAAGAATTTCCCTGTATTTAGCGCCATCCATCATTCCTTCAATTCTGACCAGTTTCCCAGTCCCTGCCGATGAAAAACATCCCCACAGAATGTGGGGATGGTGTTCTCGGGGTGATGAGAGGTGTTGGGTTTGCACCAGACATTTTCCTTGATGGCCAAAAAGCAATTTTAGTCTCATCTGACCAGAGTACCTTCTTCCATATGTTTGGGGAGTCTCCCACGTGGCTTTTGGCGAACACCAAACGTGTTTGCTTATTTTTTCCTTAAAGCAATGGCTTTTTTCTGGCGACTCTTCAATAAAGCCCAGCTCAGTGGAGTGTACGGCTTAAAGTGGTCCTATGGACAGATACTCCAATCTCCGCTGTGGAGCTTTGCAGCTCCTTCAGGGTTATCTTTGGTCTCTTTGTTGCCTCTCTGATTAATGTTTTGGTGGGCGGCCCTCTCTTGGCAGGTTTGTTGTGGTGCCATATTCTTTCAATTTTTTAATAATGGATTTAATGGTGCTTTGTGGAATGTTCAAAGTTTCAGATATTTTTTTATAACCCAACCCTGATCTGTACTTCTCCACAACTTTGTCCCTGACCTGTTTGGAGAGCTACTTGGTCTTCATGGTGACGCTTGCTTGGTGGTGCCCCTTGCTTAGTGGTGTTGCAGACTCTGGGGCCTTTCAGAACAGGTGTATATATACTGAGATCATGTGACAGATCATGTGACACTTAGATTGCACACAGGTGGACTTTATTTAACTAATTATGTTACTTCTGAAGGTAATTGGTTGCACCAGATCTTATTTAGGGGCTTCATAGCAAAGGGGGTGAATACATATGCACGCAACACTTTTCCGTTATTAATTTTTTGAAACAAGTAATATTTTTTTCATTTCACTTCACCAATTTGGACTATTTTGTGTATGTCCATTACATGAAATCCAAATAGAAATAAATGTAAATGACAGGTTGTAATGCAACAAAATAGGAAAAACGCCAAGGGGGATGAATACTTTTGCAAGGCACCGTAGCTCACCGTAACTCACCGTAACTCACCGTAACTCACCGTAACTCACCGTAGCTCACCGTAGCTCACCGTAACTCACCGTAGCTCACCGTAGCTCACCGTAACTCACCGTAACTCACCGTAGCTCACCGTAGCTCACCGTAGCTCAGCGTAGCTCACCATAACTCACCGTAGCTCACCATAACAACAGCCGTCTGAAACTGATTTGAATCCATTCTCCACAGCATCTCAGCTTTTTCTTATTTTTAATTGGTGAAATCTGCACGTAACAATCCCAACATTAATGGTACTGACTAATTTAGGCCACTTTAGAGGCAGACTGTCGCTGTAGCGCATCGGTATACAGTATCCATTTCTCTCTTTCTCCCCGATTACCTCTCTCTCTCTCTCTCTCTCTCTCTCTCTCTCTCTCTCTCTCTCTCTCTCTCTCTCTCTCTCTCTCTCTCTCTCTCTCTCTCTCTCTCTCTCTATTCCACATCTAAGCCTTACTTTAAGACTATAGAGATGAGCCTTGGCAGACATCTCAGTGTGAAAACATGGGGGGTATCATGAGTGGCTATAGATATTTTCCTTTCAGTGAAAATTGGGATGGAGGGTGTACTCTGTCCCTCGGTAATAAGCGGTTTGGAACACTTCCTCATCTACTGTCTCTGAACACTACATTCTGAGACGGCGTGAAATACCCGAAGAAACACTGTCTTCTGCTATGCCTGCTAAGAGAAAGAGGGAGAGGGAGAGAGGAAATGGATTGAGCAAGAGAGCAAAAAAGTTCTCTGTCTTCTGAATACCTTCTCCCTGTCCAGCTCCTTTCCACTCCTCTGTCTTCTGAATACCTTCTCCCTCTCCAGCTCCTGTCCAGTCCTCTGTCTTCTGAATACCTTCTCCCTGTCCAGCTCCTGTCCAGTCCTCTGTCTTCTGAATACCTTCTCCCTGTCCAGCTCCTGTCCAGTCCTCTGTCTTCTGAATACCTTCTCCCTGTCCAGCTCCTGTCCAGTCCTCTGTCTTCTGAATACCTTCTCCCTGTCCAGCTCCTGTCCAGTCCTCTGTCTTCTGAATACCTTCTCCCTGTCCAGCTCCTGTCCAGTCCTCTGTCTTCTGAATACCTTCTCCCTGTCCAGCTCCTGTCCAGTCCTCTGTCTTCTGAATACCTTCTCCCTGTCCAGCTCATGTCCAGTCCTCTGTCTTCTGAATACCTTCTCCCTCTCCAGCTCCTGTCCAGTCCTTCGTCTTCTGAATAGTGGGAGGTGGTGGGAGATGTACTGCAGCGGGAGGTGGAGGGAGATGTGAAGATGTCTGCGGCATACCTCTGTGTCATAACATAGCATGTTTAATGTGAGATTTAGTGGTAGGTTGGGAGATAAGAGAGATGAGAGGGGAGAAGAGAGGAGAAGGCTTTAGGGTGCCAGAGGATATGATGATGGCAGAGAAGGAGGGCTTTCTGAGCTATATGGGCTTTGGAGGAGTTTTCACGTTTCATTGCTGTGGTCCGATTATAAACCCTTCTCCCTGAAGTGTGCGTTCACTCACTCCCATATGTGGATTTAATTTGGAGTGGATGGTATAGGATACATGATGGCAATTCCCTCTAGCCCCTAGTTATTTTAGATCCAAATGAGCAAAGTGCACACTTCAGTGAGACAGGTAAGGAATTGGAGCGAAGCTCCGGTGAAGGAGTAGACACAGGTATGGAATAAATCTAGCCCGTGGCTAGTAGTGTCCGGACCAGGTTAGTAGTGTCCGGACCAGGTTAGTAGTGTCCGGACCAGGTTAGTAGTGTCTGGACCAGGTTAGTAGTGTCCGGACCAGGTTAGTAGTCTCCGGACCAGGTTAGTAGTGTCCGGATCAGGTTAGTAGTGTCCGGGCCAGGTTAGTAGTGTCCGGACCAGGTTAGTAGTGTCCGGACCAGGTTAGTAGTGTCCGGACCAGGTTAGTAGTGTTTGGACCAGGTTAGTAGTGTTCGGACCAGGTTAGTAGTGTCCGGACCAGGTTAGTAGTGTTTATACCTGGTTAGTAGTGTCCGGATCAGGTTAGTAGTGTCCGGACCAGGTTAGTAGTGTCTGGACCAGGTTAGTAGTGTCCGAACCAGGTTAGTAGTGTTCGGACCAGGTTAGTAGTGTTTGGACCAGGTTAGTAGTGTTCGGACCAGGTTAGTATTGTTTGGACCAGGTTAGTAGTGTCCGGACCAGGTTAGTAGTGTCCGGACCAGGTTAGTAGTCTCCGGACCAGGTTAGTAGTGTTCGGACCAGGTTAGTAGTGTCCGGACCAGGTTAGTAGTGTTTGGACCAGGTTAGTAGTGTTTGGACCAGGTTAGTAGTGTCCGGACCAGGTTAGTAGTGTCCGGACCAGGTTAGTAGTGTCTGGACCAGGTTAGTAGTGTCCGAACCAGGTTAGTAGTGTTCGGACCAGGTTAGTAGTGTTTGGACCAGGTTAGTAGTGTTCGGACCAGGTTAGTATTGTTTGGACCAGGTTAGTAGTGTCCGGACCAGGTTAGTAGTGTCCGGACCAGGTTAGTAGTCTCCGGACCAGGTTAGTAGTGTTCGGACCAGGTTAGTAGTGTCCGGACCAGGTTAGTAGTGTTTGGACCAGGTTAGTAGTGTTTGGACCAGGTTAGTAGTGTCCGGACCAGGTTAGTAGTGTCCGGACCAGGTTAGTAGTGTTTGGACCAGGTTAGTAGTGTCCGGACTTAGACCTGGGCTAGTATGAATGTTAGTCTACGAGCCCGGGTAGCCAGTGCCCAGTAGACATCAGGGTACAGGGATCATTGAGTTCCATCCCCCAGTAGACATCAGGGTACAGGGATCATTGAGTTCCATCCCCCAGTAGACATCAGGGTACAGGGATCATTGAGTTCCATCCCCCAGTAGACATCAGGGTACAGGGATCATTGAGTTCCATCCCCCAGTAGACATCAGGGTACAGGGATCATTGAGTTCCATCCCCCAGTAGACATCAGGGTACAGGGATCATTGAGTTCCATCCCCCAGTAGACATCAGGGTACAGGGATCATTGAGTTCCATCCCCCAGTAGACATCAGGGTACAGGGATCATTGAGTTCCATCCCCCAGTAGACATTAGGGTACAGGGATCATTGAGTTCCATCCCCCAGTAGACATCAGGGTACAGGGATCATTGAGTTCCATCCCCCAGTAGACATCAGGTCTGAACTGTACTGTAGGTTGGGAACTGTCTGCTCCATAGTCAGACACTGACCATATGCTTTCTGTCACTTTCAGTGGACTCTATGGATTATTGGACTAGCCGCTCTCCTCTCTCTCATGGCCTGTCAGTTAATGAGTTATTATCACTGCTGGACTAGACAAAGTAGTTTCTCTTTCACATTGCCTCAATTAATTACACTTCACTTCCTTCCATGTCTGCTCTCTTTCTCTCTCTCTCTCTCTCTCTCTCTCTCTCTCTCTCTCTCTCTCTTTAGATCTCAATCCCTCTCTCTCTCTCCTCCCCCACACCTTCATCTCTGTCTTCCCTCCCTCCCTCCTTCCCTCCCTCCCTACCTCATTCCCTCCCTCCCTTTATCTCTGTAATAACAAATGAAAGGATGTCAAGTATTTAAACAAGCCAGAGGACATTAACAGAAACATATTGTATTAGAAAGACAATCACAGTGGCTGCATCCCAAATGGCTCCCTATTCCCTCTGCAGTGTACCCTATTCCATCTGTAGTGTACCCTATTCCCTCTGTAGTGTACCCTATTCCCTCTGTAGTGTACCCTATTCCCTCTGTAGTGTACCCTATTCCCTCTGTCCTATTCCCTCTGTAGTGTACCCTATTCCCTCTGTAGTGTACCCTATTCCCTCTGTAGTGTACCCTATTCCCTCTGTAGTGTACCCTATTCCATCTGTAGTGTACCCTATTCCCTCTGTAGTGTACCCTATTCCCTCTGTAGTGTACCCTATTCCCTCTGTAGTGTACCCTATTCCCTCTGTAGTGTACCCTATTCCCTCTCTAGTGTACCCTATTCCCTCTGTAGTGCACCCTATTCCCTCTGTAGTGTACCCTATTCCCTTTGTAGTGTACCCTATTCCATCTTCAGGGCCCTGATATAGAAATTAAATATATACAGGTTAAAAAGTAATGACTAAATGTTCCACCCTTAAATAGAGTTTTGAAATATTATTGTTTTAATTATGATGTACTAGTTAACCAAATATGCATAAGGTGTTAAAGCAAATGTTTTTCATTATAGGCTTAGACTGTTGTCTCCAGATAGTGGGTAAACAGGTTAGGTACCATTGCTAAAGAGTAACGGTTGCAGGTTTCAATCACGGGGTTAGAACATAACTTGTTGTGGGGAATGAGGAAGTCTAGTCTGAGAAATCAGAATAGCTTATGAAAGAGGGTGGAGAGAGACATTGTTGTTGTTGTGTTGTAATATTGTGAAACCAAGTCAGGGAGTGGTCTTTCGGGACAAATAATGTCTGTGTGTGTATATAAGGTTGTTCCTCATTGTGAGGGGCAGAATTCTCAATGAATAAAGACCTGACTATGCAGACTGGGACTATGCAGAAGTTTCTTGATCCAAAAGACTTACAACCTTTTTTGGGAGACGCACAGAGACACTGAAATAGTTGAGTATAACCGTTGAGAGTAAATAATTCTCATAACAGCCCCATAAGGCTCTGGTCTAAAGTATTGCAGTACACAGGGAATAGGGAAAAACACAGAGACATTACAGGTGTTTTCACAGTTTATTCCTTCTGTTTGATATTTGGAGGTTAACTTTTAGACGTTTAGTCAGATGAAAGAAGTGTAACTTTCCTGTTTTCTCCTCTCTCTCGTCTCTCTGAGGTGTTCTGTTCGCCGTAAGGAGTGTGTTTGAATTTCAAATGCCTCTCATCTCCCCTAGGAAGCAAGATTTTGTCCTTATTCCATCAATCAGAGAAGGGGGATTTGGAAGAGCGTGTGTGTGTGTGTGTGTGTGTGTGTGTGTGTGTGTGTGTGTGTGCTTGTGCTTGAGGGCGTGTGTGTGCTTGAGGGCGTGTTTGTGTGTGTGTGTGTGTGTGTGCTCTAGGGCATGTGTGTGTGTGTCGGGGGATTTGAAGCTGTGCTCCCTGCGCTAGCTGTGGAATGAACTGTGGGCAAGCGGGATTCCTCCCTTCATAAAGATTCTAAGCAGAGAAAGATCGCTTGACAAATTGATCTTCAATTTCATGTAATTCAACACTTGTTAATGACTTTCTTACCATGATGAAATCCTTGTGCATATGCGTGTGTGTTCGTGTGTGTCTTTATGTGTGAAATTGTGTCTAGTCCTTTCCTTTCCGCTCCTCCTCCCCCTCCCCTCTTCCCTCCCTCCTCCCCCTCCCCTCTTCCCTCCCTCCTCCCCCTCTCCCAGTCACAGGTAGTGCGTCACTGAACCATGAATCCCTATAGAGTCACATTGGCCAACCTGCTAGACTATCTCTCTCTTCTCCTCCTCATGATCTCCTCTCCCCTCCCCTCCCCTCCCCTCCCCTCCCCTCCCCTCCCCTCCCCTCCCCTCCCCTCCCCTCCCTCCTCTCCTCTCCTCTCCTCTCCTCTCCTCTCCTCTCCTCTCCTCTCCTCTCCTCTCCTCTCCTCTCCTCTCCTCTCCTCTCCTCTCTCCTGTATCCTCTCCTCTCCTCTCCTCTCCTCTCCTCTCCTCTCCTCTCCTCTCCTCTCCTCTCCTCTCCTCTCCTCTCCTCTCCTCTCCTCTCCTCTCCTCTCTCCTGTATCCTCTCTCCTCTCTCCTGTATCCTCTCTCCTCTCTCCTGTATCCTCTCATCTCCTCTCCTCTCCTCTCCTCTCCTCTCCTCTCCTCTCCTCTCCTCTCCTCTCCTCTCCTCTCCTCTCCTCTCCTCTCCTCTCCTCTCCTCTCCTCTCCTCATAGAATAGCCTAGTCGAGGAGGTATCAAATTAACATGTAGACATACACTGGAGCACTGTGTGTGTGCAAATGTGTGTATGTGATTGTGTGTGTGTCTATACTAACGTCTCTCTGTGTGTGTGTGCGTAGTGTGATTGTGTGTGTGTATACTAACGTCTCTCTGTTTGTGTGTGCGTAGTGTGATTGTGTGTGTGTATACTAACGTCTCTCTGTTTGTGTGTGCGAACGTTTGTGTTTGTTTGTGTTTGGGTTCTTTGTTAATCCAGCGCTGGGTAAATATTGGACAGGACACATGCAGGGTTATTTTCACACAGCCAGTTGGGTTGTTGGGATTAACAAAACATGGGTTAATTTAACCATCATTTGGGTATTGTTTACTCTCATGCTGGGTTGACCTGCACTATGAATACCCTGCTCAACCTACAGTAGCCTTCTTCCAGTAAATACCCTGCTCAACCTGCAGCAGCCTTCCTCTAGTAAATACCCTGCTCAACCTGCAGCAGCCTTCCTCCAGTAAATACCCTGCTCAACCTGCAGCAGCCTGTCTCCAGTGAATACCCTGCTCAACCTGCAGCAGCCTTCCTCCAGTAAATACCCTGCTCAACCTACAGCAGCCTTCCTCCAGTAAATACCCTGCTCAACCGGCAGCAGCCTTCCTCCAGTAAATACCCTGCTCAACCTGCAGCAGCCTTCCTCTAGTAAATACCCTGCTCAACCTGCAGCAGCCTTCCTCCAGTAAATACCCTGCTCAACCTGCAGCAGCCTTCCTCCAGTAAATACCCTGCTCAACCTACAGCAGCCTTCCTCCAGTAAATACCCTGCTCAACCTGCAGCAGCCTTCCTCCAGTAAATACCCTGCTCAACCTGCAGCAGCCTTCCTCCAGTAAATACCTGTCACGATCGTTATAGGAAGCAGACCAAGGCGCAGCGTGAGAGGCGTACATCTTTTAATGAGTACTATACACAATCAACAAAACAACAAAACGATACGTGAAGTCTAAAGGTTCACCAACACAAACCTATACAGAACAAGATCCCACAATATACTAGTGCTAACCGGCTGCCTAAGTATGGTTCCCAATCAGAGACAACGAGAATCAGCTGCCTCTGATTGGGAACCACCCTGGCCAACATAGAAAACACGAACTAGAACGAAACATAGAAAATACAACATAGACACTACACACCCTGGCTCAACATTAAAGAGTCCCCAGAGCCAGGGCGTGACAGTACCCCTCCCCCCAAAGGCGCGGACTGCGACCGCGCCAACCAAACTCAAGAGGGTAGGGGCCGGGTGGGCATTCCGCCTCGGAGGCGGATCCGGCTCCGGGCGCGACCACCACTCTCTCGCCACCCCCCCACAGCGCCCCTGGTCTGGTCTGGCCCCGCTGGCCGGAGCTGGACTGGACACCGGTGGAGCGGATTGCTCAGGCTCCGGTGTGGAGCAGCTGACGGTGCCCGACCAGGCACCGGTGGAACAGGCACGGGCCGTCCCGGACTGACGACGCGCACCACTGGCTTGGTGCGGGGAGCAGGAACGGGCCGGACCGGGCTGACGACGTGCACCACTGGCTTGGTGCGGGGAGCAGGAACAGGCCGGACCGGGCTGGCGACGCACACCACTGGCTTGGTGCGGGGAGCAGGAACAGGCCGGACCGGGCTGGCGACGCGCACCACTGGCTTGGTGCGGGGAGCAGGAACAGGCCGGACCGGGCTGACGACGCGCACCACTGGCTTGGTGCGGGGAGCAGGAACAGGCCGGACCGGGCTGGCGACGCGCACCACTAACTTAGTGCGGGGAGCAGGAACGGGCCGGACCGTACTGGGAACACACACCACTGGCCTTGTGCGGGAAGCAGGAATGGGTCGAGCCGTACTGGGAACACGCACCACTGGCTTAGTGCGGGGATCAGGAACGGGCCGGACCGGACTGGTGACACACACCACTTTCTTGGTGCGAGGAGAGGGACTGGGTTTCCTCATAAACCTCCGCTCCCTCTGCTGCCTACTCAGTTCCTCTCACCTTGCCTCTACACTCTCCTTCTCCCTTAACGCCTCCTGTAGCTCCTCCCTCGGTCCAATTAACTCCTGCTCCCTCTGGACCAATAGCCCCCGTAACCTGGTGGCCTCCTCTCCTAGTCTGCAGATACACCCTGTCGCTGCCTCCTGCTGCCTAGCCTGAGTACGGGGAGTTGGCTCTGCTCTACCTCTAGGCTCCGCCAACCTCCCTTCCAGCCCCCCAAACCTGGTGGCCTCCTCTCCTAATCCGCCGATACGTCCTGTAGCTGCCTCCAGCAACCCCGTCGTCCATGCCGTGTGCCCCCACAAAAAAAATTATTGGGGTTGCCTCTCGCCTGTCCGACGACGGCACGGTTGGCGCCGTACCTCCTCTCTCGCCAGGGCCTTAACTTTTGCCCATGGCCCTCTGCCCGCGAACATGTCCTCCCAAGACAACCATTCGCCCACCTGGGACATCGCCAACTTCTCCAGTTCCTTACCCGGCGTTTGCTCCTGAACACGCTGCTTGGTCCTGCTTTGGTGGGATCTTCTGTCACGATCGTTATAGGAAGCAGACCAAGGCGCAGCGTGAGAGGCGTACATATTTTAATGAGTACTATACACAATCAACAAAACAACAAAACGATACGTGAAGTCTAAAGGTTCACCAACACAAACCTATACAGAACAAGATCCCACAATAAACTAGTGCTAACCGGCTGCCTAAGTATGGTTCCCAATCAGAGACAACGAGAATCAGATGCCTCTGATTGGGAACCACCCTGGCCAACATAGAATACACGAACTAGAACGAAACATAGAAAATACAACATAGACACTACACACCCTGGCTCAACATTAAAGAGTCCCCAGAGCCAGGGCGTGACTATACCCTGATCAACCTACAGCAGCCTTCCTCCAATAAATACCCTGCTCAACCTACAGCAGCCTTCCTCCAATAAATACCCTGCTCAACCTACATCAGCCTTCCTCCAGTAAATACCCTGCTCAACCTGCAGCAGCCTTCCTCCAGTAAATACCCTGCTCAACCTACAGCAGCCTTCCTCCAGTAAATACCCTGCTCAACCTACAGCAGCCTTCCTCTAGTAAATACCCTGCTCAACCTACAGCAGCATTCCTCCATTAAATACCCTGCTCAACCTACAGCAGCCTGCCTCCAGTAAATACCCTGCTCAACCTACAGCAGCCTGCTTCCAGCAAATACCCTGCTCATCCTGCAGCAGCCTGCTTCCAGCAAATACCCTGCTCAACCTACAGCAGCCTTCCTCCAGTAAATACCCTGCTCAACCTACAGCAGCCTTCCTCCAGTAAATAGTAAATACCCTGCTCAACCTACAGCAGCCTTCCTCCAGTAAATACCCTGCTCAACCTACAGCAGCCGTCCTCCAGTAAATACCCTGCTCAACCTACAGCAGCCTTCCTCCAGTAAATACCCTGCTCAACCTGCAGCAGCCTTCCTCCAGTAAATACCCTGCTCAACCTGGAGCAGCCTTCTTCCAGTAAATACCCTGCTTAACCTGCAGCAGCCTTCCTCCAGTAAATACCCTGCTCAACCTACAGCAGCCGTCCTCCAGTAAATACCCTGCTCAACCTACAGCAGCCTTCCTCCAGTAAATACCCTGCTCAACCTACAGCAGCCTTCCTCCAGTAAATACCTGTCACGATCGTTATAGGAAGCAGACCAAGGCGCAGCGTGAGAGGCGTACATCTTTTAATGAGTACTATACACAATCAACAAAACAACAAAACGATACGTGAAGTCTAAAGGTTCACCAACACAAACCTATACAGAACAAGATCCCACAATATACTAGTGCTAACCGGCTGCCTAAGTATGGTTCCCAATCAGAGACAACGAGAATCAGCTGCCTCTGATTGGGAACCACCCTGGCCAACATAGAAAACACGAACTAGAACGAAACATAGAAAATACAACATAGACACTACACACCCTGGCTCAACATTAAAGAGTCCCCAGAGCCAGGGCGTGACAGTACCCCCCCCCCACCCCAAAGGCGCGGACTGCGACCGCGCCAACCAAACTCAAGAGGGTAGGGGCCGGGTGGGCATTCCGCCTCCGGGCGCGACCACCACTCTCTCGCCACCCCCCCGTAGCGCCCCTGGTCTGGTCTGGCCCCGCTTGCCGGAGCTGGACTGGACACCGGTGGAGCGGATTGCTCAGGCTCCGGTGTGGAGCAGCTGACCGGTGCCCGACCAGGCACCGGTGGAACAGGCACGGGCCGTGCCGGACTGACGACGCGCACCACTGGCTTGTTGCGGGGAGCAGGAACGGGCCGGACCGGGCTGACGACGCGCACCCCTGGCTTGGTGCGGGGAGCAGGAACAGGCCGGACCGGGCTGGCGACGCGCACCACTGGCTTGGTGCGGGGAGCAGGAATGGGCCGGACCGGGCTGACGACGCACACCACTGGCTTGGTGCGGGGAGCAGGAACAGGCCGGACCGGGCTGGCGACGCACACAACTGGCTTGGTGCGGGGAGCAGGAACAGGCCGGACCGGCTGGCGACGCGCACCACTAACTTAGTGCGGGGAGCAGGAACGGGCCGGACCGTACTGGGAACACACACCACTGGCCTTGTGCGGGAAGCAGGAATGGGTCGAGCCGTACTGGGAACACGCACCACTGGCTTAGTGCAGGGATCAGGAACGGGCCGGACCGGACTGGTGACACACACCACTTGCTTGGTGCGAGGAGCGGGACTGGGTTTCCTCATAAACCTCCGCTCCCTCTGCTGCCTACTCAGTTCCTCTCGCCTTGCCTCTACACTCTCCTTCTTTCCCTTAACGCCTCCTGTAGCTCCTCCCTCTGACCAATTAACTCCTGCTCCCTCTGGACCAATAGCCCCCGTAATCTGGTGGCCTCCTCTCCTAGTCTGCAGATACGCCCTGTCACTGCCTCCTGCTGCCTAGCCTGAGTACGGGGAGTTGGCTCTGCTCTACCTCTAGGCTCCGCCAACCTCCCTTCCAGCCCCCCAAACCTGGTGGCCTCCTCTCCTAATCCGCCGATACGTCCTGTAGCTGCCTCCAGCATCCCCATCGTCCATGCCGTGTGCCCCCCACATTTTTTTTATTGGGGTTGCCTCTCGCCTGTCCGACGACGGCACGGTTGGCGCCGTACCTCCTCTCTCGCCAGGGCCTTAACTTTTGCCCATGGCCCTCTGCCCGCGAACATGTCCTCCCAAGACCACCATTCGCCCACCTGGGACATCGCCAACTTCTCCAGTTCCTTACCCGGCGTTTGCTCCTGAACACGCTGCTTGGTCCTGTTTTGGTGGGATCTTCTGTCACGATCGTTATAGGAAGCAGACCAAGGCGCAGCGTGAGAGGCGTACATCTTTTAATGAGTACTATACACAATCAACAAAACAACAAAACGATACGTGAAGTCTAAAGGTTCACCAACACAAACCTATACAGAACAAGATCCCACAATAAACTAGTGCCAACCGGCTGCCTAAGTATGGTTCCCAATCAGAGACAACGAGAATCAGCTGCCTCTGATTGGGAACCACCCTGGCCAACATAGAAAACACGAACTAGAACGAAACATAGAAAATACAGCATAGACACTACACACCCTGGCTCAACATTAAAGAGTCCCCAGAGACTCAAACAAAACCCTGCTCAACCTACAGCAGCCTGCCTCCAGTAAATACCCTGCTCAACCTAAAGCAGCCTGCCTCCAGTAAATACCCTGCTCAACCTACAGCAGCCTTCCTCCAGTAAATACCCTGCTCAACCTAAAGCAGCCTGCCTCCAGTAAATACCCTGCTCAACCTAAAGCAGCCTTAAAATAACAATAATGAGTCTATATACAGGGGGTACCGGTGCAAATAGTCTGGATGGCCATTTGATTAATTGTTCAGCAGTATTATGGCGGCTTGGGGGTAGAATCTGTTAAGGAGCCTTTTGGTCTTAGACTTGGCGCTCCGGTACCGCTTGCCATGCGGTAGCAGAGAGAACATTCTTTGACTTGGGTGACTGGAGTCTTTGACAATTTTTTGGGCCTTCCTCTGGTGAAAGCTATGATCCCTTATGGATGCCACTTGTTAAATCCACTTTTATCAGTGTAGATGAAGATCAGGAGACAGGTTAAATAAGGATTTTTAAGCCTTGAGACAATTGAGACATGGATTGTGTATGTGTGCCATTCGGAGAGGGTGAATGGGCAAGACAAAATATTTAAGTGCCTTTGAACGAGGTATGGTAGTAGGTGCCAGGCACAGCGGTTTGTGTCAAGAACTGCAACGCTGCTTGGTTTTTCACGCTCAACAGTTTCCTGTGTATATCAAGAATGGTCCACAACCCAAAGGACACCCAGTCAACTTGAGACAACTGTGGGAAGCATTGGAGTCAACATGGGCCAGCATCACTGTGGAACGCTTTCGACACCTTGTAGAGTCCATGTCCTGACGAATTGAGGCTGTTCTGAGGGCAAAAGGGGAGGTGCAACTCATTATTAGGAAGATGTTTGGTATACTCAGTGTGTAACGGACATGAGTTTAGAGGGTTAAAACTATTAAATATTAAGGCATTCAATCTCTCAAAGCCTCTATTGTACCGAAATTATATCTAAATCCAGGCTACTATTAGATGGCTGTTTGTATTTTTGCAGATTAAAACCGCATATTTTTGGTGAATTTGTAAATGAAGCCATACAGTAGCAAATAATATTGCTAAACTGTACTGATAGAGAAGAAAAAAACAAGGGTTTAATATTTATGAATGAAATTGTAAACATGGATGGTGAAATTATGTCACACAGGCAACTAACAACAGTGTATGAAGGTGTACGCTCAAAACAAAATAACAACCAACTCAACGTGGCTCTGCCACAACATTTGAAGAAGACATTTCTTAAAGAAGAAATTAACAAATGTGTCTGTCTGCCACCCATTAAAAACCATAAATGGCTTAGAATAATTAGTATAAATCGGTTTCACTTAAAGTCAGAAGGTTTGACAACAATGTCGCAAAACATTTAAGTCAGTTGGGAACAGGTTTTTGATGTCCCAATACCTTGGGTACTGATACAGTGCATTCGGAAAGTATTCAGACCCCTTGACTTTTTCCACATTTTGTTACGTTACAGCCTTATTCTAAAATTGATTAAATTGTTTTTTCCCCCTCATCAATCTAAACACAATACCCCATAATGATGAAGCAAAAACAGGTTTTTAGAATTTTTTGCATATATATATATATATAAAAAACATCACATTTACATAAGTATTCAGACCCTTTTCTCAGTACTTTGTTGAAGAGCCTTTGGAAGTAATTACACCTTCGAGTCTTCTTGGGTATGACACTACAAGCTTGGCACACCTGTATTTGGGGAGTTTCTCCTATTCTTCTCTGCAGATCTTCTCAAGCTCTGTCAGGTTAGATGGGGACCGTTGCGGCACAGCTATTTTCAGGTCTCTCCAGAGATGTTCGATCGGGTTCAAGTCCGGGCTCTGACTGGGCCACTCAAGGACATTCAGAGACTTGTCCCGAAGCCACTCCTGCGTTGTCTTGGCTGTGTGCTTAGGGTCGTTGTACTGTTGGAAGGGTAACCTTCGCCCCAGTCTGAGGTCCTGAGCACTCTGGAGCAGGTTTTCATCAAGGATCTCTCTGTACTTTGCTCCGTTCATCTTTCCCTCAATCCGGACTAGTCTCCCAGTCCCTGCAGCTGAAAAACATATCCACAGCATGATGCTGCCACCACCATGCTTCACGGTAGGGATGGTGCCAGGTTTCTTCCAGACGTGATGCTTGGCATTCAGGCCAAAGAGTTCAATCTTGGTTTCATCAGACCAGAGAATCTTGTTTCTCATGGTCTGAGAGTCCTTTAGGTGCCTTTTGGCAAACTTCAAGCGGGCTGTCATGTGCCTTTTACTGAGGATTGGCTTCTGTCCGGACACACTACCATAAAGGCCTGATTGGTGGAGTGCTGCAGAGATGGTTGTGCTTCTGGAAGGTTCTCCCATCTCCATAGAGGAACTCTGGAGCTCTGTCAGAGTGACCATCGGGTTCTTGGTCACCTCCCTGACCAAGGCCCATCTCCCCCGATTGCTCAGTTTGGCCTGGCGGCCAGCTCTAGGAAGAGTTTTGTTCATTCAAACTTCTTCCATTTAAGAATGATGTAGGCCACTGTGTTCTTGGGGACCTTCAATGCTGCAGAAATGTTTTAGTACCCTTTCCCAGATCTGTGCCTCGACACAATCCTGTCTTGGAGCTCTACGGACAATTCCTTTGACCTCATGGCTTGGTTTTTGCTCTGACATGCACTGTCAACTGTGGGACCTTATATAGACAGGTGTGTGCCTTTCCAAATCATGTCCAATCAATTGAATTTACCACAGGTGGACTCTGTTCAAGTTGTAGAAACATCTCAAGGATGATCAATGGAAACAGGATGCACCTGAGCTCAATTTCGAGTCTCATATCAATGGGACTGAATACTTAAGTAAATAATGTATTTTTTCTATTACTGTTTTTTTACAAATTTGCAAAAAAATCTAAAAACCTGTTTTTGCTTTGTCATTATGGGAAAACATTTAATTTAATCAATTTTAGAATAAGGATGTAACGTAACAAAATGTGGAAAAGAGGGAAGGGGTCTGAATACTTTCTGAATGCACTGTATAAGCTTTTGTCTGAAGCTGAAAAATACAGGAAATTCAAAAGCAAATTTGACCTATGCACTAACAAGGCTTTTCAGCATAAGCATCTACTATACTTCAGCAACAGATGTACTCACATTGTATAGGTTGATTAGGATTCAAACCTTCTCTCAAACAGCCTAATACAGTGACGGAAAAAAGTATTTGATCCCCTGCTGATTTTGTACGTTTGCCCACTGACAAAGAAATGATCAGTCTATAATTTTAATGGTAGGTTTATTTGAACAGTGAGAGACAGAATAACAACAACAAAAATCCAGAAAAAAGCATGTCAAAAATGTTATAAATTGATTTGCATTTTAATGAGGGAAATAAGTATTTGACCCCCTCTCAATCAGAAAGATTTCTGGCTCCCAGGTGTCTTTTATACAGGTAACGAGCTGAGATTAGGAGCACTCTCTTAAAGGGAGTGCTCCTAATCTCAGCTTGTTACCTGTATAAAAGACACCTGTCCACAGAAGCAATCAATCAATCAGATTCCAAACTCTCCACCATGGCCAAGACCAAAGAGCTCTCCAAGGATGTCAGGGACAAGATTGTAGACCTACACAATGCTGGAATGGGCTACAAGACCATCACCAAGCAGCTTGGTGAGAAGGTGACAACAGTTGGTGCGCTTATTCGCAAACGGAAGAAACACAAAATAACTGTCAATCTCCCTCGGCCTGGGGCTCCATGCAAGAGCTCACCTCGTGGAGTTGCAATGATCATTAGAACAGTGAGGAATCAGCCCAGAACTACACGGGAGGATCTTGTCAATGATCTCAAGGCAGCTGGGACCATAGTCACCAAGAAAACAATTGGTAACACACTACGCCGTGAAGGACTGAAATCCTGCAGCGCCCACAACGTCCCTCTGCTCAAGAAAGCACATATACATGCCCGTCTGAAGTTTGCCAATGAACATCTGAATGATTCAGAGGAGAACTGGGTGAAAGTGTTGTGGTCAGATGAGACCAAAATGGAGCTCTTTGGCATCAACTCAACTTGTCATGTTTGGAGGAGGAGGAATGCTGCCTATGACCCCAAGAACACCATCCCCACCGTCAAACATGGAGGTGGAAACATTATGCTTTGGGGGTGTTTTTCTGCTAAGGGGACAGGACAACTTCACTGCATCAAAGGGACGATGGAGGGGGCCATGTATCGTCAAATATTGGGTGAGAACCTCCTTCCCTCAGCCAGGGCATTGAAAATGGGTCGTGGATGGGTATTCCAGCATGACAATGACCCAAAACACACGGCCAAGGCAACAAAGGAGTGGCTCAAGAAGAAGCACATTAAGGTCCTGGAGTGCCAGTCTCCAGACCTTAATCCCATAGAAAATCTGTGGAGGGAGCTGAAGGTTCGAGTTGCCAAACGTCAGCCTCGAAACCTTGGAGAAAATCTGCAAAGAGGAGTGGGACAAAATCCCTCCTGAGATGTGTGCAAACCTGGTGGCCAACTACAAGAAACGTCTGACCTCTGTGATTGCCAACAAGGGTTTTGCCACCAAGTACTAAGTCATTGTCACGATCGTCGAACAGAGAGGACCAAGGCGCAGCGTTGCGGGTGAACATATTTATATTTAATGACTAGATCACACGATCAAAACAAAGAACGAAACGTGAAGTCCTTTGATACACAAACCAAAAGGAACAAGAAACCACAAAACACCAAGTGCAAGACAAGCAGTTAAATATGGCTCCCAATCAGAGACACCCAGCTGACACTCGTTGCCTCTGATTGGGAGTCACTCAGACCAACATAGAAAATTAAACATAGACTTACACACCCTGGCTCAACATAACATAGTCCCCAGAGCCAGGGCGTGACAGTACCCCCCCCCCAAAGGCGCGGACTCCGGCCGCGCCAAACAACCACAACAGGGGAGGGACCGGGTGGGCACTCCGCCTCGGCGGCGGATCCGGCTCCGGACATGACCCAGGCACGGGTTGTGCTGGACTGACGACGCACACCCCTGGCTTGATGCGTGGAGGAGGAACGGGCCGGACCGGGCTGACGAAGCGCACCCCTGACTTGGTGCGGGGAGCAGGAATGAGCCGGACCGGGCTGACGACGCGCACCACTGACCCGGTGCGGGGAGCTTGGACGGGCCGGACCGGGCTGGCGACGCGCACCACAGACTTGGTGCGGAGAGCAGGAACGGGCCGGACAGGGCTGACGACGCACACCACTGGCTTGGTGCGGGAAGCTTGGATTGGCCGGACTGGGCTGGCGACGCGCACCACAGACTTGGTGCGGAGAGCAGGAACGGGCCGTGCCGAACTGACGACGCACACCACTGGCTTGGTGCGGGAAGCTTGGATGGGCCGGACTGGGCTGGCGACGCGCACCACAGACTTGGTGCGGAGAGCAGGAACGGGCCGGGCTGGGCTGTCGACGCACACCGTAGGCTTTGTGCGTGGAGCAGGGACAGGCCGGGCTGGGCTGTCGACGCACCCCACTGACTTGGTGGGAATGGCAGGAACAGGCCGGGCTGGGCTGACGACGCACACCACTGACTTGGTGGGAATGGCAGGAACAGGCCGGGCCGGGCTGACGACGCGCACCACTGACTTGGTGGGAATGGCAGGAACAGGCCGGACCGTACTGGGGACACACACCACTGGCCCCACGCAGGGATCAGGAACGGGCCGGACCGGACTGGTAACACACCCCAGTACCTCTCGCCGTGCCTCCACACTTTCCCTCTCCTCTGTGCCCAGTGGCCCCCCTAACCTGGCGGCCTTCTCTGCCAACGCTTTGCACCGCTCTAACCCGTACACCTGCTGGCCCGACGTCGTGAGCCCCCCCCTAAAAATTTCCTGGGGGTCTCTCCTCCCTCTTGCCAGACTCGCAATCATCTCCTCCCACGTCCATCCTCTCTCCTCGTCCCGCTGCTTGATCCAGTCGAGGTTGCCACGGAGATCTGCCAGCGATGGATCCTGAACACGCTGCTTGGTCTGGTTAGGGTGGTTTCTTCTGTCACGATCGTCGAACAGAGAGGACCAAGGCGCAGCGTTGCGGGTGAACATATTTATATTTAATGACTAGATCACACGATCAAAACAAAGAACGAAATGTGAAGTCCTTTGATACACAAACCAAAAGGAACAAGAAACCACAAAACACCAAGTGCAAGACAAGCAGTTAAATATGGCTCCCAATCAGAGACACCCAGCTGACACTCGTTGCCTCTGATTGGGAGTCACTCAGACCAACATAGAAAATTAAACATAGACTTACACACCCTGGCTCAACATAACATAGTCCCCAGAGCCAGGGCGTGACAGTCATGTTTTGCAGAGGGGTCAAATACTTATTTCCCTCATTAAAATGCAAATCAATTTATAACATTTTTGACATGCGTTTTTCTGGATTTTTGTTGTTGTTATTCTGTCTCTCACTGTTCAAATAAACCTACCATTTAAAATGATAGACTGATCATTTCTTTGTCAGTGGGCAAACGTACAAAATCAGCAGGGGATCAAATACTTTTTTTCCCTCACTGTAGATGCAGAAAGTAAATCAGCAAACTGTGTCAATTTCATCTGTACTTACTCTTAGAGTAGGTTTACTGTTGTTTTTAATTGTTTTTAATGTACTTGGTAATGTAAACTAGTTTTTTCATGTAAGACATGATGCATTCTGCCATCTGGAAATCTGTTCAATGTTCCTAATCTTGATATATACCCACTGGTTCTTAAAATGGCATTCTGCGGTTCAAACTAAATCAAACAAAATCTATAAATCTGCGGTTCTGTTTTGGTACAAAGCTGACGAATTGGGGGGTAGAGTAATGTAACCAGTCTCAAATTCATTGATAAAAAATTACATTGTTTACAAACAATTGAGTTGAACAAGTAAATATTTGGGGTTCTGACAATTGCACTAAGCTCACGAGGCATTAATTATATAAGTCACTGTATATTCTTCAAGAATCAATGTTTAAATCATTTAACATGAAATGGGATGACGTCTGACATGAAAAAACACTTTTATATTATCAAGCACAGTAATGGAGTAAACCTTCTCTAAGAGTACAGTACCAGTCAAAAGTTTGGACACACCTACTCATTCC
This sequence comes from Coregonus lavaretus, assembly GCF_964263955.1. Taxonomy (NCBI): domain Eukaryota; kingdom Metazoa; phylum Chordata; class Actinopteri; order Salmoniformes; family Salmonidae; genus Coregonus; species Coregonus lavaretus. The sequence goes on from NW_028161354.1 coordinate 37,290, forward strand.
AGAGTTTTTATTTATTTTGTACTATTTTCTACATTGTAGAATAATAGTGAAGACATCAAAAATATGAAATAGCACATATGGAATCATGTAGTAACCAAAAAAGTGTTAAACAAATCAAAATATATTTTATATTTGAGATTCTTCAAAGTAGCCACCCTTTTCCTTGATGACAGCTTTGCACACTCTTGGTATTCTCTCAACCAGCTTCATGAGGTAGTCACCTGGAATGGTTTCTTTCCTTCTTAATGCGTTTGAGCCGATCAGTTGTGTCGTGACAAGGTAGGGGTGGTATACAGAAGATAGCCCTATTTGGTAAAAGACCACGTCCATATTATGGCAAGAACAGCTCAAATAAGCAAAAATTAAACAACAGTCCATCATTACTTTAAGACATGAAGGTCAGTCAATACGGAACATTTCAAGAACTTTTAAAGTTTCTTCAAATGCAGTCGCAAAAACCATCAAGCGCTATGATGAAACTGGCTCTCGTGAGGACCACCGCAGGACTTTTTTGGTTACTACATGATTCCATATGTGCTATTTCATAGTTTTGATGTATTCCACTATTATTCTACAATGTAGAAATAAAGTCCAAACTTTTGACTGGTACTGTATGTATTAGGCTGTTTGAGAGAAGGTTTGAATCCAAATCAACCCATCCAATGTGAGTACATCTGTTGTTGAAGTACAGTAGATCAATACAGCTACAGTACTCAAGCAGTAGTCAAGCTGCTTATGCTGAAAAGCCTTGTTAGTGCATAGGTTAAATTAGCTTTGGAATTTCAGACAAAAGCTAATATTTCACTTAAAACATATATATTTTTTTGTATTAAATTGTCTCTGTCTACAAAAACTGGTGTTTTTCGTCTTTTGTGATGTGTAGTGTCATAGTGTCAAAGTTCACTTTCCGTCAACCAATCAGTCCAGAATGTTACATATCCAATCTTATTTCGGAGCAATCTGATGATTGATCGAATCTGTTTGAACATTTAGATTAATATTTTATGGAGCAGCAAGAGAGCATGAGGTCACAATCACAAACTGATATTAAACTATCCAGACCGTCACGTATCAAATATTCAACTGCTGGAATAAATCTGCCTGTGTCATCAGTGTGTGTGTGTGTGTGTGTGTGTGTGTGTGTGTGTGTGTGTGTGTGTGTGTGTGTGTGTGTTTGTATGTGCATCAGTGGAGGCTCCTCAGAGGAGTAAGGGGAGGACCATGCTCCTCAGTGAATTTAATAAAAATAAAAATTGTGAAACATTAAAAAAGTTATCCTATTTCGATATAACTATACTAAATATATACATGTCACCAAATAATTGATTAAAACACACTGTTTTGCAATGAAGGTCTGAAGTAGTCTCAACAGCACTCTGTAGGGAAACACATTTTAGTAATTTAGCAGACACTCTTATCCAGAGAGACTTACACTAGTGAGTGCGTATATTTCCTTCTTCTCTGTACTGGTCCCACATGGGAATCGAACCCATAACCCTGGCGTTGCAAACACCATGCTCTACCAACTGAGCCACACGAGACCAGCGCCATGGTGTAGCCGGAGGACAGCTAGTTTCCGTCCTCCTCTGGGTACATTAACTTCAATACAAAACCTAGGAGGCTCATGGTTCTCACCCACTTCCATAGACTTACACAGTAATTATGACAACTTCCAGAGGACGTCCTCCAACCTATCAGAGCTCTTGCAACATGAGCTGACATGTTGTCCACCCAATCAAAGGATCAGAGAATGAATCTAGTACTGAAAGTATAAGCTACAGCTAGCTAGCACTGCAGTGCATAAAATGTGATGAGTAGTTCACTCAAAGAGAGACAAAGACAATAGTTGAACAGTTTTTAACAAATTTATTTATTTAAAAATGAAGGAGGAGAGAGAGAGAGATATTTAGTTGTATTTTCTTCACTTTTACTTAGCTAGCAAATGCAGCTAGCTAGTTTAGCCTAGTCAAACACCCAGTTCAAACAGAGAGGGGTGCTATGTTAGCTAGCTGGCTATGGCTATCCAACACAGGAACTCTTCCAAGTCAAGGTAGTGTTTGCGTGTGATCAGGGGTGTATTCATTCCAATGATTCTGTTGAAAAACGTCTCTTAAACAAAAGCAAACTGAACGAAACTGAGATAAACATACCTGAATTTGTCCAATAGAAACTCTCGTTTGCAACTGTTGGACTAATGATTACACCCTAGATTAGCTAGATACATACGTACAAGAGTGTGCAAGGCGGTTGAGACTACTTTCTTTAAAGTCTCACTGCCTCCTTCTCACAAATGATCCCCAAAATATAAAAATTAAATAAAGTTGGTTCAACACAGTGGCGGGTCATTTTGACCCTAGGACAACAGGAGGGTTAAACCACTTGCATGTTGCTTTAGCAGTATGCTTAGGGTCTCCTGAGTGGCGCAGTGGTCTAAGGCACTGCATCGCAGTGCTAGCTGTGCCACTAGAGATCCTGGTTCGAATTCAGGCTCTGTCGCAGCCGGCCGCGACCGGGAGACTCATGGGCAGCGCACAATTGGCCTAGCGTTGTCCAGGGTAGGGGAGGGAATGGCCGGCAGGGATGTAGCTCAGTTGATAGAGCATGGCGTTTGCAACGCCAGGGTTGTGGGTTCGTTTCCCACGGGGGACCAGTATGAAAAAAAAAATATATATATATATATATGTATTCACTAACTGTAAGTCGCTCTGGATAAGAGCGTCTGCTAAATGATGTAAATGTAATTGTCCTGCTGGAAGGTGAACCTCCGTCCCAGTCTCAAATCTCTGGAAGACTGAAACAGGTTTCCCTCAAGAATTTCCATGTATTTAGTGCCATCCATCATTCCTTCAATTCTGACCAGTTTCCCAGTCCCTGCCGATGAAAAACATCCCCACAGCATGATGCTGCCACCACCATGCTTCACTGTGGGGATGGTGTTCTCGGGGTGATGAGAGGTGTTGGGTTTGCGCTAGACATAGCGTTTTCCTTGATGGCCAAAAAGCTCAATTTTAGTCTCATCTGACCAGAGTACCTTCTTCCATATGTTTGGGGAGTCTCCGCTTTTTTCTGGCCACTCTTCCGTAAAGCCCAGCTCTGTGGAGTGTACGGCTTAAAGTGGTCCTATAGACAGATACTCCAATCTCCGCTGTGGAGATTGCAGCTCCTTCAGGGTTATCTTTGGTCTCTTTGTTGCCTCTCTGATTAATGCCCTCCTTGTCTGGTCCGTGAGTTTTGGTGGGCGGCCCTCTCTTGGCAGGTTTGTTGTGGTGCCATATTCTTTCAATTTTTTAATAATGGATTTAATGGTACTCCGTGGGATGTTCAAAGTTTCAGATATTATTTTATAACCCAACCCTGATCTGTACTTCTCCACAACTTTGTCCCTGACATGTTTGGAGTGCTCATTGGTCTTCATGGTGCTGCTTGGTGGTGTTGCAGACTCTGGGGCCTTTCAGAACAGGTGTATACATTGAGGGGAAAAAGTATTTGATCCCCTGCTGATTTTGTACGTTTGCCCACTGACAAAGAAATTATCAGTCTATAATTTTAATGGTAGGTTTATTTGAACAGTGAGAGACAGAATAACAACAACAAAAATCCAGAAAAACGCATGTCAAAAATGTTATAAATTGATTTGCATTTTAATGAGGGACCAAAGTACGTTCATCTCTAGGAGACAGAACGCATCTCCTTCCTGAGCAGTATGACGGCTGCGTGGTCCCATGGGCTTGATATCAACAGAGAGGTATATTTTCTGGGTGACCTAAATATTGAATAGCTTTCAACCTGGTTCAGGTTATCAGTCAACCTACCAGGGTATTTACAAAAAAGCACAGGAATGAAATCCACATGTATTGACCACATCTTTACTAATGCTGCAGAAATCTGCTGTAAAGCAGTATCCAAACCCATCTGATGTAGTGATCACAATATGGTACATATCTAGGAAAAGCAAAGTTCCAAACGCTGGATCTAATATTGTAGATAGATAGATATACAGTACCTGTCAAAAGTTTTAGAACACCTTCTCATTCAAGGGTTTTTCTATTTTTTTTTACTATTTTCTACATTGTAGAATAATAGTGAAGACATCAAAACTATGAAATAACACACGTGGAATCATGTAGTAACCAAAAACGTGTTAAACAAATCAAAATATATTTGAGATTTTTGGTTCCAACCTCTGTGTCTTTGTGAGACGCCATGTGGGTGAACGGATGATCTCTGCATGTGTATTTCCCACCGTAAAGCATGGAGGAGGAGGTGTTATGGTGTGGGGGTGCTTTGCTGGTGACACTGTCTGTGATTTATTTAGAATTCAAGGCACACTTAACCAGCATGGCTACCACAGCATTCTGCAGCGATACGCCATCCCATCTGGTTTGAGCTTAGTGGGATTATCATTTGTTTTTCAACAGGACCATTTTTTTACATTTACATTTTAGTCATTTAGCAGACGCTCTTATCCAGAGCGACTTACAGTTAGTGAGTGCATACATTTTTCATACTGGCCCCCCGTGGGAACGACCCAACACACCTCCAGGCTGTGTAAGGGCTATTTTACCAAGAAGGAGAGTGATGGAGTGCTGCCTCAGATGACCTGGCCTCCACAATCCCCCGACCTCAACCCAATTGAGATGGTTTGGGATGAGTCGGACCGCAGAGTGAATGAAAAGCAGCCAACAAGTGCTCAGCATATGTGGAAACTCCTTTAAGACTGTTGGAAAAGCATTCCAGGTGAAGCTGGTTGAGAGAATGCCAAGAGTGTGCAAAGCTGTCACCAAGGCAAAGGGTGGTTATTTGAAGAATCTCAAATATAACATATATTTTGATTTGTATAACACTTTTTTGGTTACTACATGATTCCATATGTGTTATTTCATAGTGTTGATGTCTTCACTATTATTCTATAATGTAGAAAATAGTAAAAAGAAAGAAAAACCTTTGAATGAGCAGGTGTTCTAAAACTTTTGACCAGTATAAGAGGTCCTACAAAATCAAAGTTCCAAAGGCTGGGTCTAATATAGTGTATAAGAGGTCATACAATACGTTTTGTAGTGATTCCTATGTTGATGATGTAAATAATATTTGCTGGTCTGTGGTGTGTAATGAGGCGCACTTGACACATTTATTAAATTGCTTATTCCAGTTACTAATAAGCATGCACCTATTAAGAAAATGACTGTAAAAACTGTTAGGAATTGAAAAATATTATGGTTGAGAGGGATGAGGCGAAAATAATGGGATATAAGTCTGGCTGCACAACCGATTGGCAAACCTACTACTGCAAATTGAGAAATCATGTGACTAAACAGAACAAAAAAGAAGAAGCAACTATACTATGAAACAAAAGATAAATTATATAAAGAATGATAGCAAAAAGCTTTGGAGCACCTTAACTGAAATTTTGGGCAAAAAGGCCAACTAAGCTCCATCATTCATTGAATCAGATGGCTAATTCATCACAAAACCCACTGATATTGCCAACTACTTTAATTATTTTTTCATTGGCAAGATTAGCACAGTTAGGCATGAAATGCCAACAACAAACACCGAACCCACACATCCAAGTATAACTGACCAAATTATGAAAGACAAGCATTGTCATTTTTTATTCCGTCAAGTGAGTGTGGAAGAGGTGAAAAAATTATTGTTGTCTATCAACATTGACAAGCCACCTGGGTCTGACAACTTGGATGGAAAATTACTGAGGATGATAGCGGACTATATAGCCACTCCTAAACTTTCATAAAAGTGTGAGCGCTCAGGCCTGGAGGGAAGCAAAAGTCATTCTGCTACCCAAGAATAGTAAAGCAACGTTTACTGGCTCAAATAGCCGACCGATCAGCTAACATTTTTGACATGCGTTTTTCTGGATTTTGTTGTTGTTATTCTGTCTCTCACTGTTCAAATAAACCTACCATTAAAATTATAGACTGATCATTTCTTCGTCAGTTGGAAAACGTACAAAATCAGCAGGGGATCAAATACTTTTTTTCCCTCACTGTATATCAACATTCTCAGGACCTTTTCAAACGTCCAAAAATAGTCTCTCTCTCTTTCACTCTTTCAGACCTTGTCTCTCTCCCTCTCAAACTATCTATCTCTCTACATTAAATTACCCTTCTCTCTCACCCTTCCTTAAGCTCTTTGTGTGAGTGTGCCTGCAGTGTCTCTCTTTCACTCTCTCAGACCTTGTCTCTCTTTCACTCTCTCAGACCTTGTCTCTCTCCCTCTCAAACTATCTATCTCTCTACAGTAAATGACCCTTCTCTCTCACCCTACCTTAAGCTCTTTGTGTGAGTGTGCCTGCAGTGTCTACATCGGAGTAGTGACCTCACCTCTCATTGACCCCTGTTGACCTGCCGTACGCCAATCACTTCTACAGCATCGACACACACACACACACACACACACACACACACACACAGGCTTTATAATGACTATGCACTGCGAGGTGAAGGAGGGTGTGTGTACGTGTGCTAGTAGGGAGGATAACCCTTAGGTTCATCCTAAGTGTCTGTCATGAATACCTGTTAACTGAGACACACCCCGCGATGACTCCTGTGCTGTCTCGGCTATAATGATGGACACTGATGGGATAAGAAGCTCAGTAACCTTGCTGTGATTAAATAAGGCTGGTCAGAGAGATGGGATGAATGCCGTATAAGTCTATGCATTCTACATGTACGTCTTTTGCATATATATTACCCATAAGGCTCCAGAGTGGCGCAGCGGTCTAAGGCACTGCATCTCAGTGCTAGAGGAGTCATTACAGACCCTGGTTCAATTCCAGGCTGTATCACAATCTGGCTGTGATTGGGAGTCCCACAGAGCGTACAGTGCATTCGGAAAAGTATTCAGACCCCTTGACTTTTTCCACATTTTGTTACGTTACAGACTTATTCTAAAAAAATAAATATATTATTTTATCCTCATCAATCTACACACACTACCCCATAATGACAAAGCATAAACAGGTTTAGAAATATAAAACTGAATCATCACATTTACATAAGTATTCAGACCCTTTACTCAGTACTTTGTTGAAGCACCTTTGGCAGCAATTACAGCCTCACGTCTTCTTGGGTATGATGCTACAAGCTTGGCACACCTGTATTTGGGGAGTTTCTCCCATTCTTCTCTGCAGATCCTCTCAAGCTCTGTCAGGTTGGATGGGGAGCGTTGCTGTACAGCTATTTTCAGGTCTCTCCAGAGATGTTTGATCGGGTTCAAGTCCGGGCTCTGGCTGGGCCACTCAAGGACATTCAGAGACTTGTCCCGAAGCCACTGCTGTGTTGTCTTGGCTGCGTGCTTAGGGTTGTTGTCCTGTTGAAAAGTGAACCTTCGCCCCAGTATGAGGTCCTGAGCGCTCTGGAGCATGTTTTCATCAAGGATTTTTATCTGTACATTGCTCCGTTCACCTTTCCCTCGATCCTGACTAGTCTCCCAGTCGCTGCCGCTGAAAAACATCCCACAGCATGATGCTGCCACCACCATGCTTCACCCTAGAGATGTTGCCAGGTTTCCTCCAGACGTGTTGCTTGGCATTAAGGCCAAAGAGTTCAATCTTGGTTTCATCAGACCAGATAATCTTGTTTTGCATTGTCTGTGAGTCTTTAGGTGCCTTTTGGCAAACTCCAAGAGGGCTGTCATGTGCCTTTTACTGAGGAGTGGCTTCCGTCTGGCCACTCTACCATAAAGACCTGATTGTTGGAGTGCTGCAGAGATGGTTGTCCTTCTGGAAGGTTCTCCCATCTCCACAGAGAAAGTCTAGAGCTCTGTCAGAGTGACCATCGGGTTCTTGGTCACGTCCCTGACCAAGGCCCTTCTCCCCCGATTGCTGAGTTTGGCCGGACGACCAGCTCTAGGAAGAGTCTTGGTGGTTCCAAACTTCTTCCATTTAAGAATGATGGAGGCCACTGTGTTCTTGGGGACCGTCAATGCTGCAGACTTTTTTTGGTACCCTTCCCCAGATCTGTGCCTTGACACAATCCTGTCTCGGAGCTCTACGGACAATTCCTTCAACCTCTTGGCTTGGTTTTTGCTCTGACATGCACTGTCAACTGTGGGACCTTATATAGACAGGTGTGTGCCTTTCCAAATCATGTCCAATCAATTGAATTTACCACAGGTGGACTCTGTTCAAGTTGTAGAAACATCTCAAGGATGATCAATGGAAACAGGATGCACCTGAGCTCAATTTCGAGTCTCATATCAATGGGACTGAATAATTAAGTAAATAATGTATTTTTTCTATTACTGTTTTTTACAAATTTGCAAAAAAATCTAAAAACCTGTTTTTGCTTTGTCATTATGGGATATTTTTTATTTATTTTTATTTCACCTTTATTTAACCAGGTAAGCCAGTTGAGAACAGGTTCTCATTTACAACTGCGACCTGGCCAAGATAAAGCAAAGCAGTGCAATAAAAACAACACAGAGTTACATATGGGGTAAAAAACATAAAGTCAAAAATACAACAGAAAATATATATACAGTGTGTGCAAATGTAGCAAGTTATGGAGGTAAGGCAATAAATAGGCTATAGTGCAAAATAATTACAATAGTATTAACACTGGAATGCTAGATGTGCAAGAGATTATGTGCCTTATACCTGTTGTGCCTTCTTCACCACACTGTCTGTGTGGGTGGACCATTTCAGATTGTCAGTGATGTGTACTCCGAGGAACTTAAATCTTTTCACCTTCTCCACTGTGGTCCCGTCGATGTGTCTCCTGAAGTCCACAATCAGTTCCTTCGTTTTGTTGACGTTGAGGGAGAGGTTATTTTCCTGGCACCACACTCCCAAAGCCCTCACCTCCTCCCTGTAGGCGGTCTCGTCATTGTTGGTAATCAAGCCTACTACTGTTGTGTCGTCTGCAAACTTGATGATTGAGTTGGAGGCGTGCTTGGCCACGCAGTCATGGGTGAACAGGGAGTACAGGAGGGGGCTGAGCACACACCCTTGTGGGGCCCCAGTGTTGAGGATCAGCGTAGTGGAGGTGTTGTTTCCTACCTTCACCACCTGGGGGCGGCCCGTCAGGAAGTCTAGGACCCAGTTGCACAGGGCGGGGTTCAGACCCAGGGCCTCGAGCTTAATGATGAGCTTGGAGGGTACTATGGTGTTGAATGCTGAGCTATAGTCAATGAACAGCATTCCAATTCAAATCCATCTCCCTATAGATTTAATAAATTCAATAAATAAATGTGGAAGGTTTGAGGTCAATTCCACACATTCAATTCCCTCTCCCTATAAATTCCATAAATTCAATTCAGAATTCCAGAGCAGTTCTTCAATTCAGATTAAATTCAACTCATCTTGAATTCCAATTTTAAGTCAATTCAAAAGTACAATTCCTAATTCAATATTCTGCTATACCAATGCACTTACTTCAAATAATCTCAAATTCCTTTTCTAAGTAAATTCTAAACTACAATTCCTAATTCAACATTATCCCTCTATAGAGCAATTCCCTGAATTTAAATTAATTCACTTCTTTCAACTCAAGCCAAACTGAACCCAACTACCTCAACTCATGGCAGATTCCAAATACTAATTTAACCTCTCAACGAACTGAGGGAATATTCCTTGTATACCTCAAAATGTCTCCTGAATTCTGAAAACTTTTCAAGAATTTTGGGAATTAGCTAAACATGTCAAATATATAAAATAATACAATAAGATGCTTTTCTTGTATGTGGACGTGTGTGTGTGTCTTTCGGAGGGGTTGGGTTAAAAGCGGAAGTCAAATTTCCGTTGGACCTTGTGTGCAGTTGACCAATACTCTTAATTTTCATATTAAAACATACAATCACAAAGATGTAAAACATTATCCTACATATAACCCATCCAATTAGTGAATATAATTGATAACCTAAAGCTGATTAATATGAACAGCATGAAATAATGCCAGAAAACGTGAAATACTCTTTTCCATTCAGTAGTGACTGGTGTATTATTCATTATTAACCATTATTATAACAGTTTATTCCCCCAATTGGTTTGGCTCATAGTGGGAAACAAAAGCTCCATGCTCTAAAAACAATTGCAATAACCACCAAACTTTTTTTTGTTGTTGTGAGATTGGGAAAATACCTAAAACACATTTGCTAAACATTTTTAGATTCTAGATAAACCCTTTATATAACATTTTACAGTGCACATCATGTTGTCAATTGCTTAAATGCAAAACAAGATTCATGATTGAAATGAGATTGTGCAGAGCTGTGGTCATGGGCAACACTCCCAGCAACAAGCAAATGTGTGCTTCCCCACCAGAGACCAGAGTTCCATTCCCATCTCCACCTTTTATACTATGTGTCTGTCTAAAAAATACTAAATGTATAATTAGAACCCTGCACGAGCGTACATTTTAAGCCTGAGTCCTCCCCGTGCCCGTGACATTCAGGCCCTACTCTAACCAGGCCCGCTTGCTTCTGCCAAATTTAAGGCCCAGCCCCAAAACCAGAAATAACTCCCTCTGTTAGTAAATTCATTAGCTGCTCCTCTTTGTCTGTCACTCACTCCCTGCTCGCTCTGCATGCGCTCTGCTAATGGCGGCTCTGAGTCTGTGAGTATCCATAGCAACGGCTCCACTTGGGGCTGCTCTGCTCAATGAAGAGACATGAGAGAGCAGTTAGCTGTTAGCTACTTTTCGGGGACTCTGAAAAAACTCAGACAAAACTCAAGGAAGGTTATTATCTTCTGTGAAATAATCTCTCCTGTTTTATATTTCTTCTGACACCATGCTATGATATTAGTCAGATAGGACTGCACTGAGAAGCAGAGCACGAGCAAATGGCCCAGCTTTCAAATGTTAGTGATCAATTTAGTGATACCCGAGCCCTGACCACACCCTAGTTATTGATGAAAAAACAGGCCCTACCCATCCCTAACCCGATGTATGATGTCGGGGCCCGTCGGGCTCGGCTCGGTTCGCACAGATCTAAGTGGAATTCCACTCTCCATAAAATGAATGAGAGGTTTATTAATTCAGGAGTTAAAATAACACTCAGTCTTGTAAAAGAACCTGACTGTTGGTGTTAAAGATCCCGAACAGTCATTCTGATTCATATGTAAAATAACCTTTTGAGTTACTAAAACACCATAACATTTATTACAGATAAAAATGCTAAAATAAGAAGAAAAAAAACATTTTTCTCTCATGTCAAACTACCAGGAAGTCTGGATAGACGGTGAGTGGGACGGTGAGGAAACTCACCTTGACTGGCGGCTCTTTTGAAAACACCTTTGTCACGCAACATGGACGCAGTGCTGTAGTGAAATTATCTCAAGCAAATTTGCTGATAAACAAACCAACTCAAACAACATTGAAATTGCATGCAACATCCAATCCTGTCATACACTACATTATGGTTTCACAAATTAGTTGTTTATCCAACTGTTTGGTTATTGTAACAGCAAGAAGAAAGACAAAATGTTGGCTGTATAATTAAATAATAAGCCCAAACCTCTTATATTTGGTGGGATTTGTGAGAAACTTGTTATACACAAATTTAATTTTTTTACTGCTGATTTTTTTTAGAGCGGTTGTAACCAAGGTTTCCAGAACCCATATGGTGCTCTCTTACTAAGTCTAACTAAGGGGAAAGCAGTGGTGAAATACAGAATTGAAGTACACTACATGACCAAAAGTATGTGGAAACCTGCTCGTCGAACATCTCATTCCAAAATCAGGGGCATTAATATGGAGTTGCCCCCCCCCCCCCCCCCCTTTGCTGCTATAACAGCCTCCACTCTTCTGGGAAGGCTTTCCACTAGATGTTGGAACATTGCTGCGGGGACTTGCTTCCATTCAGCCACAAGAGCATTAGTGAGGTCGGGCACTGATGTTGGGCGATTAGGCCTGGCTCGCATTCGGCGTTCCAATTCATCCCAAAGTGTTCGATGGGGTTGAGGTCAGGGCCCTGTGCAGGCCAGTCAAGTTCTTCCACACCGATCTCGACAAACCCTTTTTGTATAGACCTCGCTTTGTGCACGGGGGCACTGTCATGCTGAAACAGGAAAGAGCCTTCCCCAAACTGTTGCCACAAAGTTGGAAGCACAGAATTTTCTAGAATGTCAATGTATGCTGTAGCGTTAAGATTTCCCTTCACTGAACCATGAAAAACAGCCCCCAAACTTTACAGTTGGCACTATGCTTTCGGTCAGGTAGCGTTCTCCTGGCATCCGTCAAACCCAGATTTGTCTGACGGACTGCTAGATGGTGAAGCGTGATTAATCCCTCCAAAGAACGCATTTTGACTGCTCCAGAGTCCAATGGCGGCGAGCTTGGTGATCTTAGGTTTGTGTGCGGCTGCTCGGCCATGGAAACCCATTTCATGAAGCTCCCGACGAACAGTTCTTGTGCACATATTCCTTCCACAGGCAATTTGAAACTCGGTAGTGAGTTTTGCCACCGAGGACAGGCCATTTTTACGATCTACGCGCTTCAGCACTCGGCGGTCCAGTTCTGTGTGTGCTTGTGTGGCCTACCACTTCGCGGCTGAGCCGTTGTTGCTCCTAGACGTTTCCACTTCACAATAACAGCACTTACAGTTTACCGGGGCAGCTCTAGCAGGGCAGGAATTCGGGGCAGCTCTGACTTGCTGGAAAGGTGGCATCCTATCCCCGTGCCACGTTGAAAGTCACTGAGCTCTTCAGAACGGGCCATTCTTCTGCCAATGTTTGTCTATGGAGATTGCATGGCTGTTATACTCCTGTCAGCAACGGGTGTGGCTGAAATAGCAGAATCCACTAATTTAAAAGGGGTGTCCACATACTTTTGTATATATAGTGTATTTGCTGACACGCTGCAGTCACATTTTTGGCACCAGTAGACTAGCTACCTAGCTATGTAAACCACGCCCCTCTGCGAAACACGCCATCTGCAAAGTTGGTTACTAGCCAAGTACTTATTTAAATTAGGTATTAGAATAAGATGTCACCATTGGTGTATTTAAAAAAAAAAAAAAAAAAAAAAAACGTAATTATCCCACCATCCCTCCTCCTGAATCCAAGTATTTGACATGGGGGAGAGGATCAGTAACTTTATGATCAAACTTTATCAACGTAGAAGCAACAGTTATTTTTCATACTTTGGTAGTCCTACTTTGTTCTAGGCTCATGCAAATGATTTTGACTGTTTGGGACCTTTAATAACTTGACCTTTAATAACTTTACCTTTAATAACTTTACCTTTAATAACTTGAGTATAATTATAATTATTTATCGTTTTAAAACAAAGTTTGCATTCAATTTCGGTGCTAAATGCATTAACTCCAGTAACTGGAAGTTGCGCAATTATAATACAATTCCAGTTCTAAAATTCTAAATTCCAATTCCATTTCAATGATGTTTTTATTTTCCAATTCCAATTCAAGTCCAATTCAGATGGTCTAAATTCCAATTCAATTTCAATTACATTTTCTAAAAGATTGCTGCAATTCCAATCAATTTTAAGTAAATTCTCCACTTCTTGCTTGAATTCCAGAATTTAATTTTGGAATTTGAAATTAAATTTGAATTGACTCCAACCCTGGTATGTTCACATCTGGAAGTCTCTCTTGCTCTCCCCTCTCTATCTCTCTCCTCATGTACTGCCCAGGGATAATATGTGACATATTGTGTGTGATGAAATAAGATGTTATTGTTATTATTAGTGATAATATTCATTATAAAATTATCTCTATTTTCTTTTCTCTCTCTCTCTCTCTCTCTCTCTCGTTCTCTCTCTCTCTCTCTCTCTCTCTCTCTCTCTCTCTCTCTCTCTCTCTCTCTCTCTCTCTCTCTCTCTCTCTCTATCTCTCTCTCTCTCTCTCTCTCTCTCTCTCTCTCTCTCTCTCTCTCTCTCTCTCTCTCTCTCTGTCTCTCCCTTTGTTCTTCTCTAGCTTTGAGAGATAACCGTATCGAGCTGGTGCGAGCGTCGTGGTCGGAGCTGACCATCAGTATCAGTGAGGTGACACTGGCTGACGAGGGGATGTACACCTGTTCTCTATTCACTATGCCTGTCAAGACCGCCAAGGCCTACCTTACTGTACTGGGTAAGTATACACGCACAAATGCGTGCACGCAGGAGCACACTCAGGAGCACACTCAGGAGCACACGCAGGAGCACACGCAGGAGCGCACGCACAAACGCATGCACGCAGGAGCACACGCAGGAGCACACGCAGGAGCACACGCATAAACGCATGCACGCAGGAGCACACACAGGAGCACACGCAGGAGCACACTCAGGAGCACACGCAGGAGCACACGCAGGAGCACACGCACAAACGCATGCACGCAGGTGCACACGCAGGAGCACACGCAGGAGCACACGCATAAACGCATGCACGCAGGAGCACACGCAGGAGCACACGCAGGAGCACACGCACAAACGCATGTACGCAGGAGCACACACAGGAGCACACACAGGAGCACACGCACAAACGCATGTACGCAGGAGCACACGCAGGAGCACACGCAGGAGCACACGCAGGAGCACACGCACAAACGCATGTACGCAGGAGCACACGCAGGAGCACACGCACATCATTTACAAGAGCACACACACACACATTGGCTGGAGCCAGGGGCAGACTGGGAACAAACACACACACTGGCTGGAGCCAGGGGTGGAATGGAACCAGAAATCGGCTTTGGCATTTCTAACACACCGTACCATTTATTTCCTTGAGGCCCCCATTATTAGCCAGAGAATGATCATTTTATGCAAAAAGTCAAAGTTAGACAAAAACTGTGGGCTAAAAATGGACCAGCCCATCTCGCATTTGCCTGAAATGCTAGATGGCCAGTCCGCCCCTGGCTGGAGCACACACACACACACACACACACACACACACCCACACACACCCACACACACCCACACACCCACACATACCCACACACACACACACACACACATGCACAAGCACACACACGCACAATCACACAAACACACACTGGATGACAGTACCTCTGATCCATACCCCACTACCACAGATATTATGTCATTTCCTGATTCTTTATAGACTGATACTGCATTCATTATAGACTGATGCTGCAATCATTATAGACTGATGCTGCAATCATTATAGACTGATGCTGCAATCATTATAGACTGATGCTGCATTCATTATAGACAGATGCTGCATTCATTATAGACAGATGTTGCATTCATTATAGACAGATGCTGCAATCATTATAGACAGATGCTGCAATCATTATAGACTGATGCTGCATTCATTATAGACAGATGCTGCAATCATTATAGACTGATGCTGCAATCATTATAGACTGATGCTGCAATCATTATAGACTGATGCTGCATTCATTATAGACAGATGCTGCATTCATTATAGACAGATGTTGCATTCATTATAGACAGATGCTGCAATCATTATAGACAGATGCTGCAATCATTATAGACAGATGCTGCAATCATTATAGACAGATGCTGCATTCATTATAGACAGATGCTGCATTCATTATAGACAGATGCTGCAATCATTATAGACTGATGCTGCGTTAGTTATAGACTGATGCTGCGTTAGTTATAGACTGATGCTGCGTTAGTTATAGACTGATGCTGCATTAGTTATAGACTGATGCTGCGTTAGTTATAGATCCAATTAGTTTGTGCTAATGTTAATGGAGGCTGAAGCTTGTTTAGGCCATTAGCATACTGTGTGTGTCAACAACCATGTTAAAATCATGACAGCCTGCTCAATGACGACACACACACACACACACACTCAAATAGGATACGGACATAATTAGGTTACAGTACTGAACCATATTTAATGGACCAAACAGAGAGAGACAAAGAAAGATTTAATGAATGCATAAACAGTTTGAATACATCCAGGTATGGGTTCTATGAGGAACCACACACACACACACCCACACACACGCACACACACACACACACACACACACACACACACACACACACACACACACACACACACACACACACACACACACACACACATACACACACACACACACACACACACACACATACACACACACACACACACACACAAACACACACACACACACACACACACACACACACACACACACACACACACACACACACACACATATTCAACAAGATGTAAACAATAATGCACAAACAGTCTGGATGCAATCGAGGGATGGGTTAGTGTTGGTGTGTACTTCCTGTTGTTGTTGTCTCAGGACCTCCTTGGAAACTGTTGAGGTGGTGTTTTCCAGCTTGGATCTTACATTTAATGGATGATGAAGTTGTGTCTTCAAAACGTCTTCAACAATGGGTAGCAATACAGTGGAGGAAAGTGGAGGAAAGTGAAGGAAAGTGGAGGAAAGTGAAGTAAAGTGGAGGAAAGTGAAGGAAAGTGGAGGAAAGTGAAGGAAAGTGAAGTAAAGTGAAGTAAAGTGAAGGAAAGTGAAGGAAAATTTAGGAAAGTGGAGGAAAGTGAGGAAAGTGAAGTAAAGTGGAGGAAAGTGAAGGAAAGTGAAGGAAAGTGAAGGAAAGTGAAGTAAAGTAGAGGAAAGTGAAGTAAAGTGGAGGAAAGTGAAGGAAAGTAGAGGAAAGTGAAGTAGAGTGGAGGAAAATGAAGGAAATTGAAGGAAAGTGAAGTAAAGTGGAGGAAAGTGAAGTAAAGTGGAGGAAAGTGAAGTAAAGTGAAGTAAAGTGAAGGAAAATTTAGGAAAGTGGAGGAAAGTGAGGAAAGTGAAGTAAAGTGGAGGAAAGTGAAGGAAAGTGAAGGAAAGTGAAGGAAAGTAGAGGAAAGTGAAGGAAAGTGGAGGAAAGTGAAGGAAAGTGAAGTAAAGTGAAGGAAAATTGAGGAAAGTGGAGGAAAGTGAGGAAAGTGAAGTAAAGTGGAGGAAAGTGAAGGAAAGTGAAGGAGAGTGAAGGAAAGTAGAGGAAAGTGAAGTAGAGTGGAGGAAAGTGAAGGAAAGTGAAGGAAATTGAAGTAAAGTAGAGGAAAGTGAAGTAAAGTGAAGTAAAGTGAAGGAAAGTAGAGGAAAGTGAAGGAAAGTGAGGAAAGTGAAGGAAAGTGAAGTAAAGTGGAGGAAAGTGAAGTAAAGTGGAGGAAAGTGAAGGAAAGTGAGGAAAGTGAGGAAAGTGAAGGAAAGTAGAGGAAAGTGAAGGAAAGTGAAAGAAAGTGAAGTAAAGTGGAGGAAAGTGAAGGAAAGTAGAGGAAAGTGGAGGAAAGTGAAGGAAAGTGAAGTAAAGTGGAGGAAAGTGAAGTAAAGTGGAGGAAAGTGAAGGAAAGTGAAGGAAAGTGAAGGAAAATTGAGTAAAGTGGAGGAAAGTGAAGTAAAGTGGAGGAAAGTAGAGGAAAGTGAAGTAAAGTGGAGGAAAGTGAAGTAAAGTGAAGGAAAGTGAAGTAAAGTGAAGTAAAGTGAAGTAAAGTGAAGTAAAGTAGAGGAAAGTGAAGTAAAGTGAAGTAAAGTGAAGTAAAGTGAAGTAAAGTGAAGTAAAGCTCCTGAGTGGCATCGCAGTGCAAACTGTGCCACTAGAGATCCTGGTTCGAATCCAGGCTCTGTCGTAGCCGGCCGCGACCGGGAGACCCATGGGGCGGTGCACAATTGGCCCAGCGTCGTCCAGGGTAGGGGAGGGAATGGCCAGCAGGGATGTAACTCAGTTGATAGAGCATGGCGTTTGCAACGCCAGGGTTGTGGGTTCAATTCCCACGGGGGGGGCAAGTATAAAAAAATATATATGTATTCACTAACTGTAAGTTGCTCTGGATAAGAGCGTCTGCTAAATGACTAAAATGTGAAGTAAAGTAGCGGAAAGTAAAGTGAAGCATGCATTAACTCATTAGGTTTTGTTTCAAACTTCATTTGAATTAATGTGATTCAGTATCAATCAGAACCTGATGGGGCCTCACTTGTGAACTTTTGCTTTGACCATTGGTCTAAACCAGGGCTGCCCAACCGTCTTCCTGGAGATCTACCGTCCATGTGGGTTTTCAGTCCAACACTAATTTAACACACCTGATTCTACATATTAGCTGCTCAACAAGACCTTAACTAGCTGAATCAGATACGCTAAACAGCACAATTAATGTAAATCCACAATTCAAAAGAAAAAATGGTCACCCCCGTTGGGGGGGGATTCGAATTTCGCCGCATGTGGTGATAGATGTCAGGAACTAGGCTTCTGACACTGTGTCCAGACTCATTGCTGCACGTGATGTGGTTAATTTGATTATCAGAACATGCTGGTGGACTCCTGTGAAGGACGCTTCAGTGAGAAAGTGTTGGATCACGCCCCCAACTACGTCAACGATTTCAATTCAGATATGATTATCTGCTCAGCTGGTCGGCCCCCAGCGCCTTGCCTAATTGTGCCAGGTTGGCCTATGAGAAAAAAAGGTAGCAAAGCTAGCCAAACAAAAAAGTTCCCGAGTATCGCCCCAATGTTTTCCTGAAGGCATAATATAAAATAATATAATATATGCCGTTCAGCAGACGCCAAAGCAACCCACTAACTGAGCTACAGAGGACATTGAATTAGCATCTCACTTAGACAATACCATTGAATTATGAAGAATATACAGTCAGCCCACTCACACCTTTACAATACTCCTACACTATAAATCTAGTCAACTAATGATCCTATTCAGCTCAAGGTCCACTTTACATGTTGTGTAACCAGGCCATAATGACGGTTATACAAAAAACACAGCTTTCATAATAACTTTACTTTTCATTTATGCAGTTGGCAAAAGTTTTCCATTTTTGTTGTCAGAGTTTTGGATTAAACATACAACATACAACAAACATACACATTGATGTTAAAAATGGGGACGTCAGATAAAATGTACAACAGACACACACACACACACACACACACACACACGCATGTATGGTACACACGCACCCACATACACACACACACACACACATACACGCACACTCTGTGAGTGCCCTGTAAACCCCCTGTCTCATCTCAGCTACAGAGACATCTTATTTTAATGTGTCACATTGATTTACACACACACGCACACACACACACACACACACACACACACACACACACACACGCACTTCCATGAACGCACGCTTTCATACACACACACACACCTCTCTCTCAAACACACACATTTCTCTCTCGATCAAACACACACACACACACACATATATAGTAATATATAGTTGAAGTCGGAAGTTTACATACACCTTAGCCAAATACGTTTAAACTCAGTTTTTCACAATTCCTGACATTTAATCCTAGTAAGAATTCCCTGTCTTAGGTAAGTTAGGATCACCACTTTATTTTAAGAATGTGAAATGTCAGAATAATAGTAGAGATAATTATTTATTTAAGCTTTTATTTATTTCATCACATTCCCAGTTTGTCAGAAGTTTACATACACTCAATTAGTATTTGGTAGCATTGCCTTTAAATTGTTTCACTTGGGTCAAATGTTTTGGGTAGCCTTCCACAAGCTTCCCACAATAAGTTGGGTGAATTTTGGCCCATTCGTCTTGACAGAGCTGGTGTAACTGAGTCAGGTTTGTAGGCCTCCTTGCTCGCACAAGCTTTTTCAGTTCTGCCCACACATTGTCTATAGGAATGAGGTCAGGGCTTTGTGATGGCCACTCCAATACCTTAACTTTGTTGTCCTTAAGCCATTTTGCCACAACTTTGGAAGTATGCTTGGGGTCATTGTCCATTTGGAATACCCATTTGCGACCAAGCTTTAACTTCCTGACTGATGTCTTGAGATGTTGCTTCAATATATCCACATAAGTTTCCTTCCTCATGATGCCATCTATTTTGTGAAGTGCACCAGTCCCTCCTGCAGCAAAGCGTTTCCACAGCATGATGCTGCCACCCCCGTGCTTCACGGATGGTGTTCTTCGGCTTGCAAGTCTTCCCCTTTTTCCTCCAAACATAACGATGGTCATTATGGCCAAACAGTTCTATTTTTGTTTCATCAGACCAGAGGACATTTCTCCAAAGAGTACGATCTTTAT
Organism: Coregonus lavaretus; assembly: GCF_964263955.1. NCBI lineage: Eukaryota > Metazoa > Chordata > Actinopteri > Salmoniformes > Salmonidae > Coregonus > Coregonus lavaretus. Next base: position 57,259 of record NW_028161354.1, read on the forward strand.
CCCCATGTGCAGTTGCAAACCGTAGTCTGGCTTTTTTATGACGGTTTTGGAGCAGTGGCTTCTTCCTTGCTGAGCGGCCTTTCAGGTTATGTCGATATAGGACTCGTTTTACTGTGGATAAAGATACTTTTGTACCTGTTTCCTCCAGCATCTTCACCAGGTCCTTTGCTGTTGTTCTGGGATTGATTTGCACTTTTTTTACCAATGTACGTTCATCTCTAGGAGACAGAACGTGTCTCCTTCCAGAGCGGTATGATGGCTGCGTGGTCCCATGATGTTTATACTTGCGTACTATTGTTTGTACAGATGAACGTGATACCTTCAGGCATTTGGAAATTGCTCCCAAGGATGAACCAGACTTGTGGAGATCTACCATTTTTTTCTGAGGTCTTGGCTGATTTATTTTAATTTCCCTTGATGTCAAGCAAAGAGGCACTGAGTTTGAAGGTAGGCATTGAAATACATCCACAGGTACACCTCCAATTGACTCAAAATGTCAATTAGCCTATCAGAAGCTTTTCTGGAATTTTCCAAGCTATTTAAAGGCACAGTCAACTTAGCGTATGTAAACTTCTGACCCACTGGAATTGTGATACAGTGAATCATAAGTGAAATAATCTGTCTGTAAACAATTGTTGGAAAAATTACTTGTGTCATGCACAATTTAGATGTCCTAACCGACTTGCCAAAACTATAGTTTGTTAACAATAAATGTGTGGTGTGGTTGAAAAACAAGTTTTAATGACTCCAACCTAAGTGTATGTAAACTTCCGACTTCAACTGTAGTACACATGCATTGCACACACATACAGACACAAACACCTCTTTCTCAAACACACACATCTATCGAACAAACAAACACCTGTGGTGGGATGTTGGAGTGAACAGGATGTTAAAGTCTTGTAATTACCCTCCCAGGAGGAGACAGAAACACAAGGCCTGAATCTCATCAATACCATTGATTAGCAGACCTGTCAATCAATCAGCCTAAGTTACAGCACATTGACCTGTGAACACACACCACACACACACACACATACACACACCACACACACACCACACATACACACCACACATACACACCACCCATACACACACACACATACACACCACACACACACATACACCCACACACACCACACATACACACACACACACACACACCACACACACACACACACACACACACCACACATACACACACACACCACACATACACACACACACACACACATACATACACACACACACACACACATACATACACACACATACACACACACACACACACACACACACACCACACATACACACACACACTTACATACACACACACACACACACACGCCCTTGAGGAATAGTATGGTTGGCTAGTCAGAGGTATGTGAATCTTTTGGATTCAAGTATTCTGACCTCCTTTTTATGGGCTCCTAATCGTGCTATTCTCTATGTTTTTTTTTCCCGAGATATGTGTTTTTTTTTATACATAATGTTTCTGCAACTGTCTCTTATGACCAAAAAGAGCATCTGGACATCAGAACAGTGATTACTCATCTCGGACTTGACACATAGTCCCAAATCCCCGTCATTCGCATGAAGAGGAGACGCCGATACATGGAGGTGCAGATCCGGGCTCTTGGTGAGAATTCGTTGGCGAGTGGATAATCCGCCTTTACCATCCGTCCTACTGGCGAACGTGCAATCACTGGAGAATAAACTGGAAGAGCTCCGTTCAAGAATATCCACTACCACAGGGACATTCAAAACTGTAATATCTTATGTTTCACAGAGTCGTGGTTGAACGAGCACATGGAAAATATACAGTTGGTTTTCCGTGTAAGAAGAACAGCTAGAACAGCTGCCTCCGGTAAGGGGTGGTGGTGTGTGTCAACTTGTCAACAACATTTGGTGCTGAGACAACAACAACAGGAAGTACACACCAACACTAACCCATCCCTCGATTGCATTCAAGGGATGTTGGCGCGATCTCTTATATTAAGGAAGTCTCAAGGTTTTGCTCGCCTGAGGTAGAGTATCTCGTGATAAGCTGTAGACTATTTACCAAGATAGTTTTCATCTATATTTTTCGTAGCTGTCTATTTACCACCACAAACCGATGCAGGCACTAAGACCGCACACAACGAGCTGTATAAGGTCATAAGCAAACAAGAGAATGCTCACACAGAAGCGCCGCTCCTAGTGGCCGGGGACTTTAATGCAGGAAAACTTAAATCCGTTTTACCTCATTTCTACCAGCATGCCACATGTGCAACCAGAGGGAAAAAAAACTCTAGACCACCTTTACTCCACACACAGAGACGCATACAAAGCTCTGCCTGGTCCTCCATTTGGCAAATCTGACCATAATTCTATCCTCCTGATTCCTGCTTACAAGGAAAAACTAAAGTTGGAAGCACCAGTGACTCGCTACAAACTGAAGTGGTCTGATGATGCAGATGCTAAGCTACAGGACTGTTTTGCTAGCACAGAATGGAGTATGTTCCGGGATTCATCCGATGGCATTGAGGAGTATACCACATCAGTCACCGGCTTCATTGTGTGAATTGTGTTCATAGAGTGTGCAAAGCTGTCATCAAGGCAAAGGGTGGCCACTTTGAAGAATCTCAAATATAAACAATATTTTTATTTGTTAAGCAATTTTTTGGTTACTACATGATTTCATATGTGTTATTTCATAGTTTTGATGTCTTCACTATTATTCTACAATGTAGAAAATAGTAAAAATAAAGAAAAACCCTTGAATGAGTAGGTGTGTCCAAACTTGTGACTGGTTCTGTATATATATACAGTGGGGAGAACAAGTATTTGATACACTGCCGATTTTGCAGGTTTTCCTACTTACAAAGCATGTAGAGGTCTGTAATTGTTATCATAGGTACACTTCAACTGTGAGAGACGGAATCTAAAACAAAAATCCAGAAAATCACATTGTATGATTTTTAAGTAATTAATTTGCATTTTATTGCATGACATAAGTATTTGATCACCTACCAACCAGTAAGAATTCCGGCTCTCACAGACCTGTTAGTTTTTCTTTAAGAAGCCCTCCTGTTCTCCACTCATTACCTGTATTAACTGCACCTGTTTGAACTTGTTACCTGTATAAAAGACACCTGTCCACACACTCAATCAAACAGACTCCAACCTCTCCACAATGGCCAAGACCAGAGAGCTGTGTAAGGACATCAGGGATAAAATTATAGAACTGCACAAGGTTGGGATGGGCTACAGCACAATAGGCAAGCAGCTTGGTGAGAAGGCAACAACTGTTGGTGCAATTATTATAAAATGGAAGAAGTTCAAGATGACGGTCAATCACCCTCGGTCTGGGGCTCCATGCAAGATCTCACCTCGTGGGGCATCAATGATCATGAGGAAGGTGAGGGATCAGCCCAGAACTACACGGCAGGACCTGGTCAATGACCTGAAGAGAGCTGGGACCACAGTCTCAAATAAAACCATTAGTAACACACTATGCCGTCATGGATTAAAATCCTGCAGCGCACGCAAGGTCCCCCTGCTCAAGCCAGCGCATGTCCAGGCCCGTCTGAAGTTTGCCAATGACCATCTGGATGATCCAGAGGAGGAATGGGAGAAGGTCATGTGGTCTGATGAGACAAAAATATAGCTTTTTGGTCTAAACTCCACTCGCCGTGTTTGGAGGAAGAAGAAGGATGAGTACAACCCCAAGAACACCATCCCAACCGTGAAGCATGGAGGTGGAAACACCATTCTTTGGGGATGCTTTTCTGCAAAGGGGACAGGACGACTGCACCATATTGAGGGGAGGATGGATGGGGCCATGTATCGCGAGATCTTGGCCAACAACCTCATTCCCTCAGTAAGAGCATTGAAGATGGGTCGTGGCTTGGTCTTCCAGCATGACAATGACCCGAAACACACTGCCAGGGCAACTAAGGAGTGGCTCCGTAAGAAGCATCTCAAGGTCCTGGAGTGGCCTAGCCAGTCTCCAGACCTGAACCCAATAGAAAATCTTTGGAGGGAGCTGAAAGTCCATATTGCCCAGTGACAGCCCCGAAACCGGAAGGATCTGGAGAAGGTCTGTATGGAGGAGTGGGCCAAAATCCCTGCTGCAGTGTGTGCAAACCTGGTCAAGACCTACAGGAAACGTATGATCTCTGTAATTGCAAATAAAGGTTTCTGTACCAAATATTAAGTTCTGCTTTTCTGATGTATCAAATACTTATGTCATGCAATAAAATGCAAATGAATTACTTAAAAATCATACATTGTGATTTTCTGGATTTTTGTTTTAGATTCCGTCTCTCACAGTTGAAGTGTACCTATAATAAAAATTACAGACCTCCACATGCTTTGTAAGTAGGAAAACCTGCAAAATCGGCAGTGTATCAAATATTTGTTCTCCCCACTGTATATTTACTTTGAAAAAAATCTGCATTGTTGGTTAAGGGCTTGTAAGTAAGCATTTCACGGTAAGGTCTACACCTTTGTATTCGGCACATGTGACAAATACATTATTTTGATTTGATTCAGGCTCCGTCCATCCACTTCCTCTCCTTCCTCTCCTCTTCCTCTCCTTCCTCTCCTCTTCCTCTCCTGTCTGTTCAGATGATGGATCACACACACACACACACACACACGCTCACGCTCAAGCACATACGCACACACTCACACACACCCTTTACACTCTCCTTGTCTTGTCAAATGATGGATGTTGATATTTGTGTGTCATCTCTGTTTTCCCAGTCATTGCTCACACATTATATTCTGCAGCCTTAAAGGAAGGATTCGCCCATTTTTTATGTTATATTGTTTTTGTACATCTCTGAGCAATGTTCTATTGATTCCCGGGGTCATTTTATGTTTTCATGTGTAGCTGAGCCGTTCAAGCAGGTAGAAATTCTGGCCGATGTCATAACGCGGGAGGTTGTCTTCTCTTGAATGAGCCATTTATCATATTTTCGTGATATTCCTACCTCGAGAAAATGTGTAATTTAATAGAGGGTCTAACACATTTCTCCTATTTGTCTGCCTCTTCAGTATCTTAAAGGGGTTCCTTGAGTGGCATCGCAGCGCTAGAGGCGTCACTACAGACCCGGGTTCGATCCCGGGCTGTATCACAACTGGCCGTGATCGGGAGTCCCATAGGACGGCGCACAATTGGCCCAGCGTCGTCCGGGTTGGGGGGGTGGGGGTTTGGCCGGGGATTTGGCCGGGGTAGGCAATCATTGTAAATAAGAATTTGTTCTTAACTGACTTGCCTAGTTAAATAAAGGTTAAATAAATAAATTGCATGGCTGTTGTGAATGTTAGACTCCACTCTGTGAGGCACATCGATCTGCAGGTTGAACATGGTGAGATTATAGACTCCTAAATTGATAGTGCAGTTTGTTTAGGTGATTTTACAGCTAACTAGCTGCTTCACACGCTGATATTCACTTTTGGTATTATTGTGTGGAGCCAACTAGCTAGCCAGACAGCCCATAGGGAGATAATTGCATTGTGGGTTTTGTAGTCGACTTGAGCTGCAACAGATTTTCACAACGATTTTCATATTGCTACCAACCTTATTATAACGACAAAATGAAACATTTGTTCACAAAAAAATATGGTTATCACATAATTGACACTGTACATTTTAAGAATTTGTGGTTTTGGGTGGATTTTTCCTTTAACCCTCAAGTCTATTTAGTGTGTGTTTTATTGTTTTAATAACGTGTGTAATTATCCTCCCGTCCTGTAGGGGTGCCAGAGAAGCCAGAGATAGACGGTCTGACCAAGCCTGCCCTGGAGGGAGATGAGATTACTCTGACCTGTATGACCCACGGCTCCAAGCCTGCTGCTGACCTTCGCTGGTTCAGGAACGAGAAGGAGATCAAAGGTCAGGACACTGTACTACTAGGTCGGGGTTAGAGGTTAGAGGTCAGAGGTTAGAGTATGCATGACCCATGGCTTCAAGCCAGCTGCCGACCTCCACTGGTTCAGGAACGAGAAGGAGATCAAAGGTCAGGATAGGGGGAAAATCTCAATTGCTTCCTCTCTTCTCTCTTCTCGCCTCCTCAAAACCCATTGGATGAGAAAGCCAGAGGTCCCTCCCCTCTGACCTTCTCCTCCAATGGGTTTTGAGAAGAAGTCGAGGAGAGGGGCGCAAGGAGTATGCAATTGAGATTCTCCCCCAGACTACGCCTGTTCTCCTCCAGACTACGCCTGTTCTTCCCCAGACTACGCCTGTTCTCCCCCAGACTACGCCTGTTCTAGTACTCTGCTTCATCCTCCTCCTCTTCCTCCTCCTCTCCCTCCTCTGAGACTACTCAGCTACCCTTCATCCTCCTCCTCCTCCTCTTCCTCCTCCTTCTCTTCCTCTTCCTCCTCTTCATCATCATCCTCCTCCTCCTCCTCTTCCTCCTCTTCCTCTTCCTCCTCCTCTGAGACTACTCAGCTACCCTTCATCCTCCTCCTCCTCCTCTTTCTCCTCCTCCTCCTCTTCCTCCTCCTCCTCTTCATCCTCCTCCTCTTCCTCCTCCTCCTCCTCTTCCTCCTCTTCCTCCTCCTCCTCCTCCTCCTCCTCTTCCTCCTCCTCATCCTACTCCTCCTCCTCGTCCTCTTCCTCCTCTTCCTCCTCCTCCTCCTCCTCCTCCTCCTCCTCCTCTTCCTCCCCCTCCCTTCCACCTCCTCCTCCTCCTCTTCCTCCTCCTCCTCCTCCTCCTGGAACTGTTCTCTACAGAGCAGCCAGGCCTAGTTTAGCTTTGTTCTATCTATGCGGAACGCATGGAACACGGAACACGGAGCACGGAACTTTTAAAAATACAGTGTGTACTAATTAGCACAGAGACAGCGTTCTCTTCTCTGTACCCTCTGCACTGTATGTGATTAGCACAGAGACAGCGTTCTCTTCTCTGTACCCTCTGCACTGTATGTGATTAGCACAGAGACAGCGTTCTCTTCTCTGTACCCTCTGTACTGTATGTGATTAGCCCATCTCCCATCTACAACACTACTGGGAAGGGCATGTGTGTTTCGTTTATTAGGATCCACATGCAGCAGCTACTCTTCGTCTCGGACCTAAGAACATAGAGATAGAGAGAAAACAGAAAGAGAGAGAGATAGAGAGAACAGAGAGAACAGAGAAAACAGAGAGAACAGAGAGAACAGAGAGAACAGAGAGAACAGAGAGAACAGAGAGATATATATAGAGAGAGAGAGAGAGAACAGAGAGAACAGAGAGAACAGAGAGGAAGAGAGAACAGAGAGAGAGAGAGAAAACAGAAAGAGAGAGAACACAGAGAGAATGAGAGAATAGACAAAGAGAGAATGAGTGAGAGAAAATAGAGAGAATAGAGAGAGAGAGAGAGAGAGAGAGAGAGAGAGAGAGAGAGAGAGAGAGAGAGAGAGAGAGAGAGAGAGAGAGAGAGAGAGAGAGAGAGAGAGAACAGAGAGAGGGAACAGAGACAGAGAGAACAGAGAGAGAGAGAGAGAGAGAGAGAGAGAGAGAGAGAGAGAGAGAGAGAGAGAGAGAGAGAGAGAGAACAGAGATAACAGAGAGGAAGAGAGAACAGAGACAGAGAGAGAGAGAGAACAGAGAGAGAGAGAGAGAGAGAACAGAGAGAACAGAGAGAGAGAGAGAGAGAGAGAGAGAGAGAGAGAGAGAGAGAGAGAGAGAGAGAGAGAGAGAACAGAGATAACAGAGAGGAAGAGAGAACAGAGACAGAGAGAGAGAGAGAGAGAGAGAACAGAGAGAGAGAGAGAGAGAACAGAGAGAACAGAGAGAGAGAGAGAGAGAGAGAGAGAGAGAGAGAGAGAGAGAGAGAGAGAGAGAGAGAGAGAACAGAGATAACAGAGAGGAAGAGAGAACAGAGACAGAGAGAGAGAGAGAGAGAGAGAACAGAGAGAGAGAGAGAGAGAGAGAACAGAGAGAGAGAGGGAGAACAGAGAGAGAGAGAACAGAGAGAGAACAGAGAGAGAACAGAGAGAGAGAGGGAGAACAGAGAGAGAGAACAGAGAGAGAGAGAGACTGCTCCAAATAAAACTCCATATTTATCTATCAGTGCACTCACGTAAGTGCAAGGGTCACAAGGACAAGTAGTACAACGGGTTTCTTCACTGTACTAAAACCAAAAACAGATTTAATGGTGGAATGCTCTGCCACCAGAGGTTACTCAGTGATGTATAGAGCCATGTCATGGTGGAATGCTCTGCCACCAGAGGATACTCAGGCAAAAAGCACGTTTAGCTTTAAAAAACAGATAAAGAAATACCTTCTATCACGGCGCGTCTCTCTTTCTACAGATATAATTTAACTGTACTGTATATAAGAATAAAAATACGTATAAATGCATAGTGTGTAAATAGTATTGTTGTTGTCTCTTGGTGTCTTTCCAATATATATAAACTCTTGTTTTATTTATATTTTGTATTTTAAATATAATGTTATATCTTCTGTTGTTCTTGTCCATAACTGTTCTGTAGTTTGTCATGTATTTGAACGTTTCATGTGGACCCCAGGAAGAGTAGGTGCTGCATGTGCAGTCGCTAATGGGAATCCTAATTAACTAAACTAAATCTATCTTTAGGTTTCTCTGTAGCTAATGGGATTCCTAATAAACTAAACTAAATCTCTCTTTAGGTTTCTCAGTAGCTAATGGCAATCCTAATAAACTAAACTAAACATACACACACTTCCCCAGTAGTGTTGTTTTATATATTGCTTTTATAAAACAGTTGCCAACATATAAAAAAAAAAAAAGATTAACAACATGTTTTCATAAAAAAATCGTTACTTCAATGGTTACCAGATATTTCCACCAGATATAGTCCGGGGAAAAGCCAGTTGTTAGTTCTGAGGTTCTGAAGTTGCTATCCAAACAGGCTGGTCGTTATTTCTATTGGGATGTTTTGACCTGGGTGTTAATTCTATTCAATCTACAGTATTTGCTATGTTAAACAAATCATTGGCATGTGGGGTGGCAGTTAAGAGCATTGGGCCAGTGACAGAAAGGTCGCTGGTTTGAATCCCTGAGCCGACTAGGGGAAAACTTTGCCGATCTGCCCTCGAGCAAGGCATTTAACCCTAGTTGCTCTGGTAAGTCGGTCTGGATAAAAGTGTCTGCTAAATGACTAAACATGTTATATAACGCTAGCTAGCGGTGCTAAAATTATGATGAGAGACATGAACTTCAATGAATAATTGATAAATAGGCAACAACCAGCTGATTGTTGAGTCAATAGGATAGTTATGGAGGATAGCTACCGTTACTTCTCCTTTTGCTAGCTAGCCAACTACAGCTAACAGACAATCACGTCAAGCAGCATGTAATGACAGCAAAAATATGTGCATTTTCATTTTTTTCTATTGACAATTTCTTTGGACCTCCATTATAATGATCCCGATAAATGTATTCACCTGGCTCAGAGAATCTGTCAGTCTTGTCACGTTCATATGCATGGCACGGTGGAGATTGCAACATCAACAACAACAACAACAAAACTGCAACATGTTGCACAGGTTGGAGAGGCAGACAGCAAGGATTATATTAATCCCCCGCTGTACCAAACCAAATACTAAACAAGAAGCAAGGGGAAAATAATGTCTAGACGCTTTTTTTTTTTTTCAGGGGAAATTAAAGTTTATAAATTGCCTGGCTGGGCTGTGGGACAGTGGATGTGCATTGATACATCTAAAAGAAATGTTAACAGGTATTACCAGTGGAATGCGGGGGGGATTGTGGAGCTATAACTCCCTGCTATCAACCAATCAGCATCCAGGATCCAAACAACCCCGTGTTATAATCTGGATTTGCCCTTTCCTTCCTCTTCTCAGTAACCTTTGTTTGTGTTTTCTATTTCAGCACTAGCCTAGGATTAGCCCAAGCTGCTCAGTTCCTGATCAGATAACACCTCTTCTCTGTCAAGAGCCAGATGAGCTGACAGCTTAGAGGTGTGATCGATTTCAGCTTGAACAGTTTGAAACAGATTTAATTGTTCAGTTGGTCATTTGATAAAGGAATTGTTGCTGTTTAGACCAGGATTTACAAAAGTTCCTCTCTCTCTCTCTCTCTCTCTCTCTCTCTCTCTCTCTCTCTCTCTCTCTCTCTCTCTCTCTCTCTCTCTCTCTCTCTCTCTCTCTCTCTCTCTCTCTCTCTCTCTCTCTCTCTCTCTCTCTCTCTCTCTCTCTCTCTCTCTCTCTCTCTGATAATCAGACTGATGATCTGACAGAGAAACAAAATGACTTTAATTAAGTCTGAATGTCTTTTAGCAGTTAACACCTCTGAAAGTCACCTACTCTTTTCCTAATAAATAACCATTATAATATACACCCCATTCTCTGTTTTGACCAGGGCCAATAGGACTCTATATAGGGAATAATTTGGGACATCTATTATACGGTTCCTTTAGTAAATCTCCATAACTCTTCGCACAAAAACTCAAAACAGATTATCAAAAAAAGGCAGTTGTTTCAAAACTCCTATGTACAACACACAAAATCATACAGTCACTTTTTCACCAAACTTAATAATCAGTGTTTCATCTAGAAATACAAGTTTCACATTGCATTACATGTTCATATAAAGTAACTGTCTTTCACAATGCAATGCTCACACGACCTTCGATATGATTCTCTTCGCTTTTGCTCAAATACATCTTAGCGTTACTTATTCTGACTGCTCTTAACTGATGATCACTTAAACGTTTGGTAAACCTATAGATTTTACATGGAAACAGGTTTGTCTACTCAAGATTTTGAGAGCTACATAGTGAAAATGTAAGTCTGTAAAGTAGAAACATTAAAACTATGATATATACGTGAATGTGCTACTCTGATGATGACCGTAAGTAAAAAAAAAAACAATCTTGACAAGATCAGAGATGTACTGTATGTAACAAATCAAATCAAATCAAAGCGTATTGGTTGATTGTTTACAGCAGATGTTACAGCAGGTGCAGTGTAATGCTTATGTTTCTAGCTCCTACACAGGAAAAATTTATCCAAAATGGAGTTGCTGGGGTCTTTTTGATGGACGGGCGGTAATATAGTACTGTAATACTGTAATATTGGCCAATACAGTACTGTAATACCATAAATATGCCAATACAGTACTGTAATACTGTAATACAGGCCAATACAGTACTGTAATACCGTAATATAGGCCAATACAGTATGGTAATACCGTAACATCGGCCAATACAGTACTGTAATACCAAAATATAGGCCAATACAGTACTGTAATACCGTAATATAGGTAATTTACTGTACGTATCACACACTTATCCAAAGTGACAACACATTTTGGTATGTGATCCCAGTGGGAATCGAACCCACAACTCTGGTGTTGCTAGTGCCATGCTCTTATGAACTGAGCCACGTACAGGACCACTACAATACATAAAGGACAATACAATAGTGTACAATACAATACAACATTACAATACAGGTAGGAGATGTATGATTGCCATCCCCATGAGCGTACTTCCCTCCTTCAGGCCATGGATGAGGCATGTAACGATTTCAATCCAGACCTACACTACCGGTCAAACATTTTTGAACAGCTACTCATTCAAGGGTTTTTCTTTCAAGCTATGAAATAACACATATGGAATCATGTAGTGACCAAAAAATTGTTAAAAAAATGTGCTCAGAATATGTGGGAACTCCTTCAAGACTGTTGGAAAAGCATTCCAGTTGAAGCTGGTTTAGAGAATGCCAAGAGTGTGCAAAGCTGTCATCAAGGCAAATGGTGGCTATTTGAAGAATCTCAAATGTAAAATATATTTGTATTTGTTTAACACTTTTTTGGTTACTACATGATTCCATATGTGTTATTTAATAGTTTTGATGTCTTCACTATTATTCTACAATGGAGTCCGACTCATCCCAATCCATCTCAATTGGGTTGAGGTCGGGGGATTGTGGAGACCAGGTCATCTGATGCAGCACTCCATCACTCTCCTTCTTGGTAAAATAGCCCTTACACAGCCAGGAGGTGTGTTGGGTCATTGTCCTGTTGAAAAACAAATGATAGTCCCAATAAGCCTAAACCAGATGGGATGGCGTATCGCTGCAGAATGCTGTGGTAGCCATGCTGGTTAAGTGTGCCTTGAATTCTAAATATATCACTGACAGTGTCACCAGCAAAACACCCCCACACCATAACACCTCCTCCTCCATGTTTTACGATGGGAAATACACATGCAGAGATCAACCGTTCACCCACACTGCGTCTCACAAAAACACAGCGGTTGGAACCAAAAATCTCCAATTTGGACTCCAGAACAAAGGAATATTTCCACTGGTCTAATGTCCATTGCTCGTGTTTCTTGGCCCAAGCAGGTCTCTTCTTCTTATTGGTGTCCTTTAGTAGTGGTTTCTTTACAGCAATTTGACCATGAAGGCCTGATTCACACAGTCTCCTCTGAACAGTTGATGTTGAGATGTGTCTGTTACTTGAACTCTGTGAAGCATTTATTTGGGCTGCAATTTCTGAGGCTGGTAAATCTAATGAACTTATCCTCTGCATCAGAGGTAACTCTGGGTCTTCCTTTCCTGTGGCGGTCCTCATGAGAGCCAGTTTCATCATAGCGCTTGATGGTTTTTGCGACGGCACTTGAAAAAACTTTCAAAGTTCTTGACATTTTCCAGATTGACTGACCTTCATGTCTTAAAGTAATGATGGACTGTCGTTTCTCTTTGCTTATTTGAGCAGTTTTTGCCATAATATGGACTTGGTCTTTTACCAAATAGGGCTATCTTCTGTATACACTACCTTGTCACAACACAACTGATTGTCTCAAACGCATTAAGAAGGAAAGAAATTCCACAAATTAACTTTTAAGAAGGCACACCTGTTAATTGAAATGCATTCCAGGTGACTACCTCATGAAGCTGGTTGAGAGAATACCAAGAGTGTGCAAAGCTGTCATCAAGGCAAAGGGTGTCTATTTGAAGAATCTCAAATCTCAAATATATATCTGTGTTATTTTATAGTTTTGATGTCTTCACTATTTTTCTACAATGTGGAAAACTGTTAAAAAAAACTTGAATGAGTACAGTTGTAGCCAAAAGTTTTGAGAATGACACAAATATTAATTTTCACAAAGTCTGCTGCCTCAGTTTTTATGATGGCAATTTGCATATACTCCAGAATGTTATGAAGAGTGATCAGATGAATTGCAATTAATTGCAAAGTCCCTCTGCCATGAAAATGAACTTAATCCCAAATAAAATATTTCCACTGCATTTCAGCCCTGCCACAAAAGGACCAGCTGACATCTTGTCAGTGATTCTCTCGTTAACACAGGTGAAGAGTGTTGACGAGGACAAGGCTGGAGATCACTCTGTTATGTTGATTGAGTTAGAATAACAGACTGGAAGCTTTAAAAGGAGGGTGTTCTTCCTCTGTTAACCATGGTTACCTGCTAGGAAACACGTGCCGTCATCATTGCTCTGCACAAAAAAGGCTTCACAGGCAAGGATATTGCTGCTAGTAAGATTGCGCCTAAATCAACCATTTATCGGATCATCAAGAACTTCAAGGAGAGAGGTTCAATTGTTGTGAAGAAGGCTTCAAGGCGCCCAAGAAAGTCCAGCAAGCGCCAGGACCGTCTCCTAAAGTTGATTCAGCTGCGGGATCGGGGCACCACCAGTGCAGAGCTTGCTCAGGAATGGCAGCAGGCATGTGTGAGTGCATCTGCACGCACAGTGAGGCAAATACTTTTGGAGGATGGCCTGGTCAAGAAGGGCAGCGAGGAAGCCACTTCTCTCCAGGAAAAACATCAGGGACAGACTGATATTCTGCAAAAGGTACAGGGATTGGACTGCTGAGGACTGGGGTAAAGTCATTTTCTCTAATAAATCCCCTTTCCGATTGTTTGGCGCATCCGGAAAAAAGCTTGTCCGGAGAAGACAAGGTGAGCACTACCATCAGTCATGTGTCATGCCAACAGTAAAGCATCCTGAGACCATTCATGTGTGGGGTTGCTTCTCAGCCAAGGGAGTGGGCTCACTCACAATTTTGCCTAAGAACACAGCCATGAATAAAGAATGGTACCAACACATCCTCCGAGAGCAACTTCTCCCAACCATCCAAGAACAGTTTGGTGACGAACCATGCCTTTTCCAGCATGATTGAGCACCTTGCCATAAGACAAAAGTGATAACTAAGTGGCTCGGGGAACAAAACATCAACATTTTGGGTCCATGGCCAGGAAACTCCCCAGACCTTAATCCCATTGAGAACTTGTGGTCAATCCTCAAGAGGCGGGTGGACAAACAAAAACCCACAAATTCTGACAAACTCCAAGCATTGATTATGCAAGAATGGGCTGCCATCAGTCAGGATGTGGCCCAGAAGTTAATTGACAGCATGCCAGGGCGGATTCCAGAGGTCTTGAAAAAGGGTCAACACTGCAAATATTGACTCTTTGCATAAACTTAATGTAATTGTCAATAAAAGCCTTTGACACTTATGGAATGCTTGTAATTATACTTCAGTATACCATAGTAACATCTGACAAAAATATCTAAAAACACTGAAGCAGCAAACTTTGTTTAGACCAATACTTGTGTCATTCTCAAAACTTTTTGACCAAGACTGTAGGTATTCTAAAACCTTTGACCGGTACTTCAAGCTTGGATTCACCAAAAGGTTTTTCCCCAGATATATGAACAATGAGGTACTGCAATGTCTGAGAACCTACAAACGTCGGTACTGATTGAAATAGTACCACTACCTCTTTAAAACCATGTCTTTATTTCCCAAACACAATCCCAATCACTTTTTTGAATTTTTTTATAATTTTAACACAGGCTTAACACCTAACAAACACTTAATACTTTTTTTAACACTTTTATCAGGCCCTGTTGTTACCTCATATGCCTGGGAAAAAAACACATACATTTGCTCAACTTACCATTGGCTCAACCATTGGCTCAACTTACCCCACATTTTGACTACATTATCCCACACAAGCTACAAGGATGCACTAGGTTTAGGAACTCATATTGATATTTATAGAGACCCCAAATGATGTATAGAACAATCTTACAGTGATCTACTTACAAGCATCATGACATTTCTAAAGCAATACATTCATTTGAATTGGTGAAAATCTGTTTTTTTGGACCTATCTTGCTTACCACTTTTTCCATGTGGTTTATAACTTCACAGACTCCATGAAATGATGGCCTCTTCCTAAATACACTATATATATACAAAAGTATGTGGACACCCCTTCAAATTAGTGATTTCAGCCATACCCATTGCTGACAGGTGTGTACATTCTAGCACACAGCCATGCAATCTCCATTGACACACATTGGCAGTAGAATAGCCTTACTGAAGAGCTCAGTGACTTTCAACGTGGAACCATCGTAGGATGGCACCTTTCCATCTCAGTTCGTGACATTTCTGCCCTGCTAGAGCTGCCCCTGGTCAACTGTAAGTGCTGTTTTTCTGAAGTAGAAACGTCTAGGAGCAACAACGGCTCAGCCGCGAAGTGGTAGGCCACACAAGCTCACAGAACGGGACCGGCGAGTGTCGAAGCGCGTAGCGCATAAAAATTGTCTGTCCTCAGTTGCAACACTCACTACCGAGTTCCAAACTGCCTCTGGAAGCAACATCAGCACAAGAACAATGCATAGTGCCAACTGTAAAGTTTGGTGGAGGAGGAATAATGGTCTGGAGCTGTTTTTCATGGTTCGGATTAGGCCCTTTAGTTCCAGTGAAGGGACATCTTAACGCTACAGCATTCAATGACATTCTAGACGATTTTGTGCTTCCAACTTTGTGGCAACAGTTTGAGGAAGGCCCTTTCCTGTTTCAGCATGACAATACCCAAGTACTCATATATTTCACAGTAAACTTATATTTTGGATCAATAACTGTGTGGTGAAAGATCTCTACAAACAAAATGAATGGACAATGAGAGATTTTGAATGTTCGACTGGCTGCATTACAATTGTTATCAGTTTGGAGTTTTGTACTAAGAGTTTTGAAAATTCAACACGTATTTGTAATTTAAAAAAACCAAACTGTAACTATCCGTGAAAAAAACTTTGAAGATTCTCACATTGATTATCGTCTTCAGCTGTTGTCTATGTAACACTGCTCACTGCGTCCATGTTGTTTTACTTTGCTTTTAATTAGTTTAACTTTACCTTTTTTTTTTTTCTTTTTTTTTTCTTTGTACAACCCAGTTCACTGTTTATGCGGATCATTAGTGAGTTGTTGTGTAAAGGTTGGTGTGAGGTGTGACCCAGGTGCGGTGCAGGTTAGTCAGTAGGTAGTAGGCAGAGATGGTGAAACAAGCAGGAGATCGATAGCACAGTCGTATAGCCTATGATGAGGTTACTAAACACCTCCCCCAGATCCCAATACACCCAGGGAACGCCTGCCAGGTCTGGGCCGGTGACGGAGTCTGTAGCCGCGGTCCTCCCGGTGGCAACCGCCGCTAGGGCGGTAGGCGGTTCGGAGTGAGGGACCTGGGGAAGAGGTGAGGACTGGTAGGTGGCCTGGGACGGCGGTTTTGGGGGAAGAGGTGAGGGAGACGGTGGTTTGGGCTGATGAGTGTTCGGTGGAGACCGGAACAGGACGGGTGCGGAGCCTCCCTCCAGGATGAGCCGCCCCGTGGACCAGTCTATCCGGGGTTTGTGGGCGACCAGCCAGGGGTTGCCGAGGACGATGGGGACACTCTGGAGAGTCCACAATAAAAAACGGGATATCCTCCCATAGCCCCCCTGCCACCCGGACACGCACGGGGACAGTGCGCCCAACGGTCTACCTGCCGACAGGCCATGAGACGCCTCCCGGCCTCGTGCCCTGACACCACACGAGAGGTGTCGAACACCTTGCGTAACTCCCTGGTGAATAGGTAGGAATCGGAGCACGCCGGAGTTTGTCTCTCCCACTCCACGGTAGCCCAGGAAAGGGCTCGATCCATCAACAGAGTGAAAATGTAGGCCACCCGGCCCTGCTCCGTCGGGGAAGGAGGATTGTCAGCTGGTGGAGTTTCTCTGTGATCTGCTGCAGGCTGGGGTCGTGCTGGTTCAGCATGGCTCCCTGCGTTGCCAATGCGCTTTGATATTGTGCTGCCTCTGATGGGTGCATAGTGGCTCAGTTTTCTGTAATGGTTGGTGTGAGGTGTGACCCAGGTGCGGTGCAGGTTAGACAGTAGGCAGTAGGCAGAAATGGTGAAACAAGGAACTTTACTGATGGTCCCGAAGCCAGGATACAAAATAACAGACTTTACACGAAAACAAAAGAAAGGCGGAGCAAATAAGACTCAAAAAAACAGGCAGACAGCCAAAAATACGAAATAGTAACTATGACTGAAAATAATAAATAAACAGGGAGAACACTTCTCACGTACCTGTCCATTAGTACTGCTTGGCATAGTGAAACTAGCAGAGAAAACTGAGCAAGGGAACACAGGGAAGTGAGGGAATAAATACGCAGGTGAATCAGATAGACACAGGTGACACCAATAGGATACTGATTAGTACTGCTAGGCATAGTGAATAGCAGAGAAAACTGAGAAAGGGAACACAGGGAAGTGAGGGAATAAATACGCAGGTGAACAGGTAGACACAGGTGAACAGGTAGACACAGGTGAACAGGTAGACACAGGTGACACCAATAGGATAATGATTGGTCCAGACTGTGAGTGAGGAGGTGCCTAAGGTTGTCGGAGGATGACACCTAGTGGGCCGCTCCGGAACTGCGACGCCCTCCGGGAACATTGTTGTGTATGATCTTTGACTATGTGTGTATATGTATGGGTGGGATGATGTTTACACACAGACACACACTCTCACACACACACACACACACACACACACACACAAACCCCAGTGGTGTGTATTCATGGATGCCAAGGGAAGCCAGGCTTCCCCAATTTAAAGTAAATAAATAAATAATAATAGCCAATCAGTGTTGAGCTAAACTCATCTGTGAATGGTTCTGGCGCACCGAAAAAAAAAAGTGTCAAGGGAAGCCAGTTTGGATTTGGCTTCAGGCCAATCATATCACCTCAGAAGCCAAACGTTGTGTTGTTGCCCTCCAGTAGTTAGCTAGCTAAAATCGTCCCTTTCCTAAATTAGCCATGGATGGATCTTGAATTTTTACTACATTATCCGTACTGGCCAATGATTATACCGACGATTCTGATCCAACCATAAATGAATATATTGTGCCCCTGGATGTAAGTTCAACAGCTAGATGTACTGTAGTATGCTAATGTTTACTAGCTGGCCAGGCGCATCGTTGCCCATTAAAGGGAGTTAGGCTAGTTAGCAAGCATTTTAGCCAGGTAACCTAGGACAACAAAAACTAAAAGCATGTACTGTATGACAGAGTGATAGACCGTTTAGGCAACATGACAATGGGAGGATGGCATTGGTGTTTCTCTACAAGTAGGGTGAGTCAACATGTTTTTTCTTCTTGCACACACACACACACACACACACACACACACACACGACACACACACTCACACACACACACACACACACAAACACACACACACACAAACACACATACTTTCACACACGTACCACACTGACAGACATTGACAGAGGCTTTCTTCAAGAGTGCCGCTGAAAAAAGCACTAATTTCAATATACAGTGGGGAGAACAAGTATTTGATACACTGCCGATTTTGCAGGTTTTCCTACTTACAAAGCATGTAGAGGTATGTAATTTTTATCATAGGCACACTTCAACTGTGAGAGACAGAATCTAAAACAAAAATCCAGAAAATCACATTGTATGATTTTTAAGTAATTAATTTGCATTTTATTGCATGACATAAGTATTTGATCACCTACCAACCAGTAAGATTTCCGTCTCTCACAGACCTGTTAGTTTTTCTTTAAGAAGCCCTCTTGTTCTCCACTCATTACCTGTATTAACTGCACCTATTTGAACTCGTTACCTGTATAAAAGACACCTGTCCACACACTCAATCAAACAGACTCCAACCTCTCCACAATGGCCAAGACCAGAGAGCTGTGTAAGGACATCAGGGATAAAATTGTAGACCTGCACAAGGCTGGGATGGGCTACAGGACAATAGGCAAGCAGCTTGGTGAGAAGGCAACAACTGTTGGCACAATTATTAGAAAATGGAAGAAGTTCAAGATGACGGTCAATCACCCTCGGTCTGGGGCTCCATGCAAGATCTCACCTCGTGGTGCATCAATGATCATGAGAAAGGTGAGGGATCAGCCCAGAACTACACGGCAGGACCTGGTCAATGACCTGAAGAGAGCTGGGACCACAGTCTCAAAGAAAACCATTATTAACACACTGCGCCGTCATGGATTAAAATCCTGCAGCGCACGCAAGGTCCCCCTGCTCAAGCCAGCGCATGTCCAGGCCCGTCTGAAGTTTGCCAATGACCATCTGGATGATCCAGAGGAGGAATGGGAGAAGGTCATGTGGTCTGATGAGACAAAAATAGAGCTTTTTGGTCTAAACTCCACTCGCCGTGTTTGGAGGAAGAAGAAGGATGAGTACAACACCAAGAACACCATCCCAACCGTGAAGCATGGAGGTGGAAACATCATTCTTTGGGGATGCTTTTCTGCAAAGGGGACAGGACGACTGCACCGTATTGAGGGGAGGATGGATGGGGCCATGTATCGTGAGATCTTGGCCAACAACCTCCTTCCCTCAGTGAGAGCATTGAAGATGGGTCGTGGCTGGGTCTTCCAGCATGACAACGACCCAAAACACACAGCCAGGGCAACTAAGGAGTGGCTCCGTAAGACGCATCTCAAGGTCCTGGAGTGGCCTAGCCAGTCTCCAGACCTGAACCCAATAGAAAATCTTTGGAGGGAGCTGAAAGTCCGTATTGCCCAGCGAAAGCCCCGAAACCTGAAGGATCTGGAGAAGGTCTGTTTGGAGGAGTGGGCCAAAATCCCTGCTGCAGTGTGTGCAAACCTGGTCAAGACCTACAGGAAACGTATGATCTCTGTAATTGCAAACAAAGGTTTCTGTACCAAATATTAAGTTCTGCTTTTCTGATGTATCAAATACTTATGTCATGCAATAAAATGCAAATTAATTACTTAAAAATCATACAATGTGATTTTCTGAATTTTTGTTTTAGATTCCGTCTCTCATAGTTGCAGTGTACCTATGATAAAAATTACAGACCTCTACATGCTTTGTAAGTAGGAAAACCTGCAAAATCGGCAGTGTATCAAATACTTGTTCTCCCCACTGTATGTGTTTGGGTAAAAATAACATTTTTTAACATGTATATACTGAACAAAAATATAAAAACGCAACATGTAAAGATGTTTCATGAGCTGAAATAAAAGATCCCCCCAAAAATCCATATGCACAAAAAGCTTATTTCTCTCAAATGTTATGCACAAATTTGTTTACATCCCTGTTAGTGAGCCTTTATCCTTTGGCAAGATAATCCAGCCACCTGACAGGTGTGGCATATCTGTGGTCCTCTGTAGCTCAGCTGGTAGAGCACGGCGCTTGTAACGCCAAGGTAGTGGGTTCGAACCCCGGGACCACCCAAACACAAAAAAATGTATGCACGCATGACTGTAAGTCGCTTTGGATAAAAGCGTCTGCTAAATGGCATATTATTATTATTATTAAAAGAGGCTGAATAAATAGCATGATCATTACACAGGTGCACCTTGTGCTGGGGACAATAAAAGGCCACTCTAAACTGTGCAGTTTTGTCACAATGCCACAGATGTCTGAAGTTTTGAGGGAGCATGTAATTAGCCTTCTGACTGCAGGAATGTCCACCAGAGCTGTTGCCAGAGAATAGAATGTTAATTTCTCTACCAAAAGCCGCCTCCAACGTCATTTTAGAGAATTTGGCAGTACGTCCAACCGGCCTCACAATCGCAGACCACGTGTAACCACTCCAGCCCAGAACCACATCCGGCTTGAGATCAGCCACCTGGACAGCTGATGAAACTGTGGGTTTGCACAACCGAAGAATGTCTGCACAAACTGTCAGAAAATGTCTCAGGGAACCTCATCTGTGTGCTCGTCGTCCTCACCAGGATCTTGACCTGACTGCAGTTCGATGTCGTAACCGACTTCAGTGGGCAAATGCTCACCTTTGATGGCCACTGGCACGCTGGAGAAGTGTGCTCTTCACGGATGAATCCCGGTTTCAATTGTACCGGGAAGATGGCAGACGTGTGGGCGAGCGGTTTGCTGATGTCAATGAGTGCCCCATGGTGGCGGTGGGGTTATGTTATGGGCAGGCATAAGCTACGGACAACGAACACAATTGCATTTTATCAATAGCATTTTGAATGCACAGAGATACTGTGATGAGATCCTGAGGCCCATTGTCGTGCCATTCATCCGCCACCGCCATCACCTCATGTTTCAGCATGATAATGCACCGCCCAATGTCACAAGGATCTGTACACAATTCCTGGAAGCTGAACATTTCCCAGTTCTTCCATGGCTTGCATACTCACCAGATATGTCACCCATTGAGCATGTTTGGGATGCTCTGGATCGACGTGTAATACAGCGTTTTCCAGTTCCCGCCAATATGCAGCAACTCCACACAGCCATTGAAGGGGAGTGGGACAACATTCCACAGGCCACAATCAATAGCCTGATCAACTCTATGTGAAGGAGATGTGTTGTGCTGCATAAGACAAATGGTGGTCACACCAGATACTGACTGGTTTTCTGATCCACGCCCCTACCTTTTTTTTTTGTATCTGTGATCAACAGATGCATATCTGTATTCCCAGTCATGTGAAATCCATAGATTAGGGCCTAATTTAGTTATTTCAATTGATTGATTTCCTTATATGAACTGTAACTCAGTAAAATCTTTGAAATTGTTGCATGTTTATATATTTGTTCAGTGTATATGTCGAGCTATAAACACACCTTCAGAAAGTATTCACACTGCTTTACCTTTTCCACGTTTTGTTGGAAAACCTCAATGATGTTGATCCATCCTCCATTTTCTCCTATCACAGCCATTAAACTCTGTAACTGTTTTAAAGTCCCCATTGACCTCATGGTGAAATCTCTGAAGGGTTTCCTTACCCTTCAGAAACTGAGTTAGGAAGGACGGCTGCATCTTTGTAGTGACTGGGTGTATTGATACACCATCCAAAGTGTAATTGATAACTTCACCATACTCAAAGGGTTATTCAATGTCTGCTTCATCTACCAATAGATGCCTTTCTTTGCGAGGCATTGGAAAAACCTCCCTGGTATTTGTGGTTGAATCTGTGTTTGAAATTCACGCCTCGACTGAGGGACCTTACAGATGTGTGGGGTACAGAGATGAGGTAGTCATTACCAAAATTATGTTAACACTATTATTGCACACAGAGTGAGTCCATGCAACTTATTGTGTGACTTGCACATTTTTACTCCCGAACTTATTTAGGATTGCCATAAAAAAATTGAATTAATTGGAGAGAAAAAAAATTGAACGGCACCCAATGGAATGGCTTCAAACCATGTGTTTGATGTAATTGATGCCATTCCACGAACTCCACTCCAGCCATTACCACGAGCCCTTCCTCCCAAATTAAAGCTGCCACCAACCTCCTGTGAGGGGAGGTGGATCAATATCAACAACTGCTTTACATTAAGCACATACCAAGTTCCTGTCAGTGGTTAAAGTACTGAACACGTTGCATTTGAAAGTCTCTACAGACCCTCACTTCAGTTTTTTACTTGTTGATGGCTACTTCCCACTAAGGGGACCTACGCCAACGTCGTTTGGACGTCTTTTTTTCGGTCCTGTCCGGACCGGCCGTATTTGTATTTGTCTTTTTTTTTTGGTACAGTCCGGACTGGCCTTGATTTCAACGTCTACGCGTGGGATTCCCTAAAAACACGCCACTTTCGATACAAGTTACTTTTCGTTGTAGGTTAGAAGACCTAATTCTCCTAACCTGCTACGTTAATTCTCCTAACCTGCTACGTTAATTCTCCTAACCTGCTACGTTAATTCTCCTAACCTGCTACGTTAATTCTCCTAACCTGCTACGTTAATTCTCCTAACCTGCTACGTTAATTCTCCTAACCTGCTACCCTAATTCTCCTAACCTGCTACGTTAATTCTCCTAACCTGCTACGTTAATTCTCCTAACCTGCTACGTTCATTCTCCTAACCTGCTACGTTCATTCTCCTAACCTGCTACGTTCATTCTCCTAACCTGCTACGTTCATTCTCCTAACCTGCTACGTTAATTATCCTAACCTGCTACATTAATTCTCCTAACCTGCTACGTTAATTCTCCTAACCTGCTACGTTCATTCTCCTAACCTGCTACGTTAATTCTCCTAACCTGCTACGTTAATTCTCCTAACCTGCTACATTAATTCTCCTAACCTGCTGCATACGTTCTCCTAACCTGCTACGTTAATTTTCCTAACCTGCTATGTTAATTCTCCTAACCTGCTACGTTAATTCTCCTAACCTGCTGCATACGTTCTCCTAACCTGCTACGAAAAAAAGTCGTAGCTGTATCGAAGTGGCATGTTTTTATGGAATTTCGTCTATGATTGGTTCAGATTTGGTCCGATCCAGACTGGCTTTTATTTGGCCCAATCATAGACATCTATGTTTCACAAGTTTGGACAGTACAGTGTAGTAGAGTAGTTGTTCTCAAACCTCTCCATGGGGCCGTTCCATGTATTTGATCTATTCCACAGCTAGCACACCTGATTCAATAATACAATGTAAATAATATGCCATTTAGCAGGCACTTTTATCCAAAGCGACTTACAGTCATGCGTGCATACATTTTTACGTATGGGTGGTCCCGGAGATCGAACCCACTACCCTGGCGTTACAAGCGCCATGCTCTACCAATTGAGCTACAGAGGACCACAACTTGTCAACTCATCCTCAAGCTCTTGAATAGCTTGTTCAGACATACAGCAAAATTGTGAAACGTCTGAGGGTCCCTGAGGAGAGGTTTGTGAACCACTGCAGTAGAGCAGTACATTACAGTACAGTAAAAAAAAAAAGTATTTTCAACATTCAACATTCACGGAAATTAACCTGATTTCAATGTCTGGAAAATACGTGTTTTCAATGTCCGCAAAAAAATGATTTTCAACGTCTGGAAAATACATATTTTAAACTTCCTGAAAATGTGTATTTTCACCTTTCATTCAGAACCAAAAATGAACCTAACTTCAACGTCTTGAAAATATGTATTTTAAACATCATTTTGCTTACTGGGTTCGGATTTCTGGGAACACACTGAAAAGTTACTTCACACTGTTGATCAGTCAGCGCACATGTGGATTAAAATGGCGTAAAGACAATTGCATTGACCGAACTAATGCATCATAAAGTAAAGGATGGAATTTGCTCTGGATGCTAGAACAGCGACGTGTCTGTCTCGTCTGTTGATGTAGACGATGATGTACTCCTGAGTGGCGCAGTGGTCTAAGGCACTGCATCTCAGTGCTAACTGTGCCACTAGAGATCCCGGTTCGTATCCAGGCTCTGTCGCAGCCGGCCGCGACCGGGAGACTCATGGGCGGCGCACAATTGGCCCAGCGTCGTCCAGGGTAGGGGAGGGAATGGCCGGCAGTGATGTAGCTCAGTTGGTAGAGCATGGCATTTGCAACGCCAGGGTTGTGGGATTGATTCCCACGGGGGGCCAGTATAAAAAATGTATTCACTAACTGTAAGTCGCTCTGGATAAGAGTGTCTGCTAAATGACTAAAATGTAATGTAAATGTAATGTAGATAGATAGATAGCATGTGTACACTCACTGCAATGCACAGCGGATGTGTTACACACACGTGCATTGGCCGGGTTTAGATTCAACATGCAGTGTAGCTAACACGACAATTTGTTTAATCAGCTACAGTTTGTGTTGTGAGAGGCTGGTCTTGGTTGAGGAAATGTAGATTAACTAGCAGTTGTTTGTGCTGAAACTTGACATCTGGCTGCACACGTATCTAGATGGCCAGTTTGACTGTATCATGCCGGAGTAGCTAGATGAGCAACGTATTATAAGTTAGCAGGGTGGCAGTTTCCCAAAGTTTGGTGTTGACTATGAACTTAGCTAGCTAGCAATGCTTTATGGAAGAATGTAGCTAACTAGGATATATTGTCAACATTGAGTTGTGGTTGGTGCACGATCTATGGAGCTATGGTACAGTCTCGTTGGCTTGTAACTACTGGCTAGTTGGCTAGCTAGCTGGCTATACTAGCAGCCAGGTTTACACACATTTCTTCAGCCATATGCAAAACCTTTCATAGCAAAATATACCTAGCTAGCTAACTTCCTTTGGTTGTAGCTTGCTTCTCATCTGACTGGTGTTAGCTAGTTAGCTACAGCCCCAATCCTGCTACTCGTTGGTCCCAGTTTTAGACTTCTGAGCTTCGGCTAAAAAAGATGTTAGCGTTCTCAGAAATGCTACAAAAAAGGGTAGCACATCGTTGGTTCCTTAATGGACAGACATGAGCATGTGAGAGCGATGCATTATACAGTGGGGAAAAAAAAGTATTTAGTCAGCCACCAATTGTGCAAGTTCTCCCACTTAAAAAGATGAGAGAGAGGCCTGTAATTTTCATCATGGGTACACGTCAACTATGACAGACAAATTGAGATTTTTTTCTCTCCAGAAAATCACATTGTAGGATTTTTAATGAATTTATTTGCAAATTATGGTGGAAAATAAGTATTTGGTCACCTACAAACAAGCAAGATTTCTGGCTCTCACAGACCTGTAACTTCTTCTTTAAGAGGCTCCTCTGTCCTCCACTCGTTACCTGTATTAACGGCACCTGTTTGAACTTGTTATCAGTATAAAAGACACCTGTCCACAACCTCAAACAGTCACACTCCAAACTCCACTAAGGCCAAGACCAAAGAGTTGTCAAAGGACACCAGAAACAAAATTTTAGACCTGCACCAGGCTGGGAAGACTGAATCTACAATAGGTAAGCAGCTTGGTTTGAAGAAATCAACTGTGGGAGCAATTATTAGGAAATGGAAGACATACAAGACCACTGATAATCTCCCTCGATCTGGGGCTCCACGCAAGATCTCACCCTGTGGGGTCAAAATGATCACAAGAATGGTGAGCAAAAATCCCAGAACATTTACATTTACATTTAAGTCATTTAGCAGACGCTCTTATCCAGAGCGACTTACAGTTAATGAATACATACAGTGGGGAAAAAAGTATTTAGTCAGCCACCAATTGTGCAGGTTCTCCCACTTAAAAAGATGAGAGAGACCTGTAATTTTCATCATAGGTACACGTCAACTATGACAGACAAATTAAGAAAAAAAAATCCAGAAAATCACACTGTAGGATTTTTAATGAATTTATTTGCAAATTATGGTGGAAAATAAGTATTTGGTCACCTACAAACAAGCAAGATTTCTGGCTCTCACAGACCTGTAACTTCTTCTTTAAGAGGCTCCTCTGTCCTCCACTCGTTACCTGTATTAATAGCACCTGTTTGAACTTGTTATCAGTATAAAAGACACCTGTCCACAACCTCAAACAGTCACACTCCAAACTCCACTATGGCCAAGACCAAAGAGCTGTCAAAGGACACCAGAAACAAAATTGTAGACCTGCACCAGGCTGGGAAGACTGAATCTGCAAGAGGTGAGCAGCTTGGTTTGAAGAAATCAACTGTGGGAGCAATTATTAGGAAATGGAAGACATACAAGTCCACTGATAATCTCCCTCGATCTGGGGCTCCACGCAAGATCTCACCCCGTGGGGTCAAAATTATCACAAGAACGGTGAGCAAAAATCCCAGAACCACACAGGGGGACCTAGTGAATGACCTGCATAGAGCTGGGACCAAAGTAACAAAGCCTACCATCAGTAACACACTACGCCGCCAGGGACTCAAATCCTGCAGTTCCAGATGTGTCCCCCTGCTTAAGCCAGTACATGTCCAGGCCCGTCTGAAGTTTGCTAGAGTGCATTTGGATGATCCAGAAGAGGATTGGGAGAATGTCATATGGTCAGATGAAACCAAAATATAACTTTTTGGTAAAAACTCAACTCGTCGTGTTTGGAGGACAAAGAATGCTGAGTTGCATCCAAAGAACACCATACCTACTGTGAAGCATGGGGGTGGAAACATCATGCTTTGGGGCTGTTTTTCTGCAAAGGGACCAGGACGACTGATCCGTGTAAAGGAAAGAATGAATGGGGCCATGTATCGTGAGATTTTGAGTGAAAACCTCCTTCCATCAGCAAGGGCATTGAAGATGAAACGTGGCTGGGTCTTTCAGCATGACAATGATCCCAAACACACTGCCCGGGCAATGAAGGAGTGGCTTCGTAAGAAGCATTTCAAGGTCCTGGAGTGGCCTAGCCAGTCTCCAGATCTCAACCCCATAGAAAATCTTTGAGGGAGTTGAAAGTCCGTGTTGTCCAGCGACAGCCCCAAAACATCACTGCTCTAGAGGAGATCTGCATGGAGGAATGGGCCAAAATAGTGTGTGAAAACCTTGTGAAGACTTACAGAAAACGTTTGACCTGTGTCATTGCCAACAAAGGGTATATAACAAAGTATTGAGAAACTTTTGTTATTGACCAAATACTTATTTTCCACCATAATTTGCAAATAAATTCATAAAAAATCCTACAATGTGATTTTCTGGAATTGTTTTTCTCATTTTGTCTGTCATAGTTGACGTGTACCTATGATAAAAATTAAAGGCCTCTCTCATCTTTTTAAGTGGGAGAACTTGCACAATTGGTGGCTGACTAAATCCTT
>NW_028161353.1:0-27002 GCF_964263955.1 Coregonus lavaretus
ATACAGTAGGTAGAGGTTGTCCCTCTCTAGTCTCTAAACACTATACAGTAGGTAGAGGTTGTCCCTCTCTAGTCTCTAAACACTATACAGTAGGTAGAGGTTGTCCCTCTCTAGTCTCTAAACACTATACAGTAGGTAGAGGTTGTCCCTCTCTAGTCTCTAAACACTATACAGTAGGTAGAGGTTGTCCCTCTCTAGTCTCTAAACACTATACAGTAGGTAGAGGTTGTCCCTCTCTAGTCTCTAAACACTATACAGTAGGTAGAGGTTGTCCCTCTCTAGTCTCTAAACACTATACAGTAGGTAGAGGTTGTCCCTCTCTAGTCTCTAAACACTATACAGTAGGTAGAGGTTGTCCCTCTCTAGTCTCTAAACACTATACAGTAGGTAGAGGTTGTCCCTCTCTAGTCTCTAAACACTATACAGTAGGTAGAGGTTGTCCCTCTCTAGTCTCTAAACACTATACAGTAGGTAGAGGTTGTCCCTCTCTAGTCTCTAAACACTATACAGTAGGTAGAGGTTGTCCTCTCTAGTCTCTAAACACTATACAGTAGGTAGAGGTTGTCCCTCTCTAGTCTCTAAACACTATACAGTAGGTAGAGGTTGTCCCTCTCTAGTCTCTAAACACTATACAGTAGGTAGAGGTTGTCCTCTCTAGTCTCTAAACACTATACAGTAGGTAGAGGTTGTCCCTCTCTAGTCTCTAAACACTATACAGTAGGTAGAGGTTGTCCCTCTCTAGTCTCTAAACACTATACAGTAGGTAGAGGTTGTCCCTCTCTAGTCTCTAAACACTATACAGTAGGTAGAGGTTGTCTCTCTAGTCTCTAAACACTATACAGTAGGTAGAGGTTGTCCTCTCTAGTCTCTAAACACTATACAGTAGGTAGAGGTTGTCCCTCTCTAGTCTCTAAACACTATACAGTAGGTAGAGGTTGTCCCTCTCTAGTCTCTAAACACTATACAGTAGGTAGAGGTTGTCCCTCTCTAGTCTCTAAACACTATACAGTAGGTAGAGGTTGTCCTCTCTAGTCTCTAAACACTATACAGTAGGTAGAGGTTGTCCCTCTCTAGTCTCTAAACACTATACAGTAGGTAGAGGTTGTCCCTCTCTAGTCTCTAAACACTATACAGTAGGTAGAGGTTGTCCCTCTCTAGTCTCTAAACACTATACAGTAGGTAGAGGTTGTCCCTCTCTAGTCTCTAAACACTATACAGTAGGTAGAGGTTGTCCCTCTCTAGTCTCTAAACACTATACAGTAGGTAGAGGTTGTCCCTCTCTAGTCTCTAAACACTATACAGTAGGTAGAGGTTGTCCCTCTCTAGTCTCTAAACACTATACAGTAGGTAGAGGTTGTCCCTCTCTAGTCTCTAAACACTATACAGTAGGTAGAGGTTGTCCCTCTCTAGTCTCTAAACACTATACAGTAGGTAGAGGTTGTCCCTCTCTAGTCTCTAAACACTATACAGTAGGTAGAGGTTGTCCCTCTCTAGTCTCTAAACACTATACAGTAGGTAGAGGTTGTCCCTCTCTAGTCTCTAAACACTATACAGTAGGTAGAGGTTGTCCCTCTCTAGTCTCTAAACACTATACAGTAGGTAGAGGTTGTCCCTCTCTAGTCTCTAAACACTATACAGTAGGTAGAGGTTGTCCCTCTCTAGTCTCTAAACACTATACAGTAGGTAGAGGTTGTCCCTCTCTAGTCTCTAAACACTATACAGTAGGTAGAGGTTGTCCCTCTCTAGTCTCTAAACACTATACAGTAGGTAGAGGTTGTCCCTCTCTAGTCTCTAAACACTATACAGTAGGTAGAGGTTGTCCCTCTCTAGTCTCTAAACACTATACAGTAGGTAGAGGTTGTCCCTCTCTAGTCTCTAAACACTATACAGTAGGTAGAGGTTGTCCCTCTCTAGTCTCTAAACACTATACAGTAGGTAGAGGTTGTCCCTCTCTAGTCTCTAAACACTATACAGTAGGTAGAGGTTGTCCCTCTCTAGTCTCTAAACACTATACAGTAGGTAGAGGTTGTCCCTCTCTAGTCTCTAAACACTATACAGTAGGTAGAGGTTGTCCCTCTCTAGTCTCTAAACACTATACAGTAGGTAGAGGTTGTCCCTCTCTAGTCTCTAAACACTATACAGTAGGTAGAGGTTGTCCCTCTCTAGTCTCTAAACACTATACAGTAGGTAGAGGTTGTCCCTCTCTAGTCTCTAAACACTATACAGTAGGTAGAGGTTGTCCCTCTCTAGTCTCTAAACACTATACAGTAGGTAGAGGTTGTCCCTCTCTAGTCTCTAAACACTATACAGTAGGTAGAGGTTGTCCCTCTCTAGTCTCTAAACACTATACAGTAGGTAGAGGTTGTCCCTCTCTAGTCTCTAAACACTATACAGTAGGTAGAGGTTGTCCCTCTCTAGTCTCTAAACACTATACAGTAGGTAGAGGTTGTCCCTCTCTAGTCTCTAAACACTATACAGTAGGTAGAGGTTGTCCCTCTCTAGTCTCTAAACACTATACAGTAGGTAGAGGTTGTCCCTCTCTAGTCTCTAAACACTATACAGTAGGTAGAGGTTGTCCCTCTCTAGTCTCTAAACACTATACAGTAGGTAGAGGTTGTCCCTCTCTAGTCTCTAAACACTATACAGTAGGTAGAGGTTGTCCCTCTCTAGTCTCTAAACACTATACAGTAGGTAGAGGTTGTCCCTCTCTAGTCTCTAAACACTATACAGTAGGTAGAGGTTGTCCCTCTCTAGTCTCTAAACACTATACAGTAGGTAGAGGTTGTCCCTCTCTAGTCTCTAAACACTATACAGTAGGTAGAGGTTGTCCCTCTCTAGTCTCTAAACACTATACAGTAGGTAGAGGTTGTCCCTCTCTAGTCTCTAAACACTATACAGTAGGTAGAGGTTGTCCCTCTCTAGTCTCTAAACACTATACAGTAGGTAGAGGTTGTCCCTCTCTAGTCTCTAAACACTATACAGTAGGTAGAGGTTGTCCCTCTCTAGTCTCTAAACACTATACAGTAGGTAGAGGTTGTCCCTCTCTAGTCTCTAAACACTATACAGTAGGTAGAGGTTGTCCCTCTCTAGTCTCTAAACACTATACAGTAGGTAGAGGTTGTCCCTCTCTAGTCTCTAAACACTATACAGTAGGTAGAGGTTGTCCCTCTCTAGTCTCTAAACACTATACAGTAGGTAGAGGTTGTCCCTCTCTAGTCTCTAAACACTATACAGTAGGTAGAGGTTGTCCCTCTCTAGTCTCTAAACACTATACAGTAGGTAGAGGTTGTCCCTCTCTAGTCTCTAAACACTATACAGTAGGTAGAGGTTGTCCCTCTCTAGTCTCTAAACACTATACAGTAGGTAGAGGTTGTCCCTCTCTAGTCTCTAAACACTATACAGTAGGTAGAGGTTGTCCCTCTCTAGTCTCTAAACACTATACAGTAGGTAGAGGTTGTCCCTCTCTAGTCTCTAAACACTATACAGTAGGTAGAGGTTGTCCCTCTCTAGTCTCTAAACACTATACAGTAGGTAGAGGTTGTCCCTCTCTAGTCTCTAAACACTATACAGTAGGTAGAGGTTGTCCCTCTCTAGTCTCTAAACACTATACAGTAGGTAGAGGTTGTCCCTCTCTAGTCTCTAAACACTATACAGTAGGTAGAGGTTGTCCCTCTCTAGTCTCTAAACACTATACAGTAGGTAGAGGTTGTCCCTCTCTAGTCTCTAAACACTATACAGTAGGTAGAGGTTGTCCCTCTCTAGTCTCTAAACACTATACAGTAGGTAGAGGTTGTCCCTCTCTAGTCTCTAAACACTATACAGTAGGTAGAGGTTGTCCCTCTCTAGTCTCTAAACACTATACAGTAGGTAGAGGTTGTCCCTCTCGTAGAGGTTGTCCCTCTCTACACATATACAGTAGGTAGAGGTTGTCCCTCTCAGTCCTAAACACTATACAGTAGGTAGAGGTTGTCCCCTCTCTAGTCTCTAAACACTATACAGTAGGTAGAGGTTGTCCCTCTCTAGTCTCTAAACACTATACAGTAGGTAGAGGTTGTCCCTCTCTAGGTCTCTAAACACTATACAGTAGGTAGAGGTTGTCCCTCTCTAGTCTCTAAACACTATACAGTAGGTAGAGGTTGTCCCTCTCTAGTCTCTAAACACTATACAGTAGGTAGAGGTTGTCCCTCTCTAGTCTCTAAACACTATACAGTAGGTAGAGGTTGTCCCTCTCTAGTCTCTAAACACTATACAGTAGGTAGAGGTTGTCCCTCTCTAGTCTCTAAACACTATACAGTAGGTAGAGGTTGTCCCTCTCTAGTCTCTAAACACTATACAGTAGGTAGAGGTTGTCCTCTCTAGTCTCTAAACACTATACAGTAGGTAGAGGTTGTCCCTCTCTAGTCTCTAAACACTATACAGTAGGTAGAGGTTGTCCCTCTAGTCTCTAACATATAACAGTAGGTAGAGGTTGTCCTCTCTTGTCTCTAAACACTATACAGTAGGTAGAGGTTGTCCCTCTCTAGTCTCTAAACACTATACAGTAGGTAGAGGTTGTCCCTCTCTAGTCTCTAAACACTATACAGTAGGTAGAGGTTGTCCCTCTCTAGTCTCTAAACACTATACAGTAGGTAGAGGTTGTCCCTCTCTAGTCTCTAAACACTATACAGTAGTAGAGGTTGTCCCTCTCTAGTCTCTAAACACTATACAGTAGGTAGAGGTTGTCCCTCTCTAGTCTTTAAACACTATACAGTAGGTAGAGGTTGTCCTCTCTAGTCTCTAAACACTATACAGTAGGTAGAGGTTGTCCCTCTCTAGTCTCTAAACACTATACAGTAGGTAGAGGTTGTCCTCTCTAGTCTCTTAAACACTATACAGTAGGTAGAGGTTGTCCCTCTCTAGTCTCTAAACACTATACAGTAGGTAGAGGTTGTCCTCTCTAGTCTCTAAACACTATACAGTAGGTAGAGGTTGTCCCTCTCTAGTCTCTAAACACTATACAGTAGGTAGAGGTTGTCCATCTCTAGTCTCTAAACACTATACAGTAGGTAGAGGTTGTCCCTCTCTAGTCTCTAAACACTATACAGTAGGTAGAGGTTGTCCCTCTCTAGTCTCTAAACACTATACAGTAGGTAGAGGTTGTCCCTCTCTAGTCTCTAAACACTATACAGTAGGTAGAGGTTGTCCCTCTCTAGTCTCTAAACACTATACAGTAGGTAGAGGTTGTCCCTCTCTAGTCTCTAAACACTATACAGTAGGTAGAGGTTGTCCCTCTCTAGTCTCTAAACACTATACAGTAGGTAGAGGTTGTCCCTCTCTAGTCTCTAAACACTATACAGTAGGTAGAGGTTGTCCCTCTCTAGTCTCTAAACACTATACAGTAGGTAGAGGTTGTCCCTCTCTAGTCTCTAAACACTATACAGTAGGTAGAGGTTGTCCTCTCTAGTCTCTAAACACTATACAGTAGGTAGAGGTTGTCCTCTCTAGTCTCTAAACACTATACAGTAGGTAGAGGTTGTCCTCTCTAGTCTCTAAACACTATACAGTAGGTAGAGGTTGTCCTCTCTAGTCTCTAAACACTATACAGTAGGTAGAGGTTGTCCCTCTCTAGTCTCTAAACACTATACAGTAGGTAGAGGTTGTCCCTCTCTAGTCTCTAAACACTATACAGTAGGTAGAGGTTGTCCCTCTCTAGTCTCTTAAACACTATACAGTAGGTAGAGGTTGTCCCTCTCTAGTCTCTAAACACTATACAGTAGGTAGAGGTTGTCCCTCTCTAGTCTCTAAACACTATACAGTAGGTAGAGGTTGTCCTCTCTAGTCTCTAAACACTATACAGTAGGTAGAGGTTGTCCCTCTCTAGTCTCTAAACACTATACAGTAGGTAGAGGTTGTCCCTCTCTAGTCTCTAAACACTATACAGTAGGTAGAGGTTGTCCCTCTCTAAACACTATACAGTAGGTAGAGTTGTCCCTCTCTAGTCTCTAAACACTATACAGTAGGTAGAGGTTGTCCCTCTCTAGTCTCTAAACACTATACAGTAGGTAGAGGTTGTCCCTCTCTAGTCTCTAAACACTATACAGTAGGTAGAGGTTGTCCTCTCTAGTCTCTAAACACTATACAGTAGGTAGAGGTTGTCCTCTCTAGTCTCTAAACACTATACAGTAGGTAGAGGTTGTCCCTCTCTAGTCTCTAAACACTATACAGTAGGTAGAGGTTGTCCCTCTCTAGTCTCTAAACACTATACAGTAGGTAGAGGTTGTCCTCTCTAGTCTCTAAACACTATACAGTAGGTAGAGGTTGTCCCTCTCTAGTCTCTAAACACTATACAGTAGGTAGGGGTTGTCCCTCTCTAGTCTCTAAACACTATACAGTAGGTAGAGGTTGTCCTCTCTAGTCTCTAAACACTATACAGTAGGTAGAGGTTGTCCCTCTCTAGTCTCTAAACACTATACAGTAGGTAGAGGTTGTCCCTCTCTAGTCTCTAAACACTATACAGTAGGTAGAGGTTGTCCCTCTCTAGTCTCTAAACACTATACAGTAGGTAGAGGTTGTCCCTCTCTAGTCTCTAAACACTATACAGTAGGTAGAGGTTGTCCCTCTCTAGTCTCTAAACACTATACAGTAGGTAGAGGTTGTCCTCTCTAGTCTCTTAACACTATACAGTAGGTAGAGGTTGTCCCTCTCTAGTCTCTAAACACTATACAGTAGGTAGAGGTTGTCCTCTCTAGTCTCTAAACACTATACAGTAGGTAGAGGTTGTCCCTCTCTAGTCTAGGTCTAAACACTATACAGTAGGTAGAGGTTGTCCCTCTCTAGTCTCTAAACACTATACAGTAGGTAGAGGTTGTCCTCTCTAGTCTCTAAACACTATACAGTAGGTAGAGGTTGTCCCTCTCTAGTCTCTAAACACTATACAGTAGGTAGAGGTTGTCCCTCTCTAGTCTCTAAACACTATACAGTAGGTAGAGGTTGTCCCTCTCTAGTCTCTAAACACTATACAGTAGGTAGAGGTTGTCCTCTCTAGTCTCTAAACACTATACAGTAGGTAGAGGTTGTCCTCTCTAGTCTCTAAACACTATACAGTAGGTAGAGGTTGTCCCTCTCTAGTCTCTAAACACTATACAGTAGGTAGAGGTTGTCCCTCTCTAGTCTCTAAACACTATACAGTAGGTAGAGGTTGTCCCTCTCTAGTCTCTAAACACTATACAGTAGGTAGAGGTTGTCCCTCTCTAGTCTCTAAACACTATACAGTAGGTAGAGGTTGTCCCTCTCTAGTCTCCTAAACACTATACAGTAGGTAGAGGTTGTCCTCTCTAGTCTCTAAACACTATACAGTAGGTAGAGGTTGTCCCTCTCTAGTCTAACACTATACAGTAGGTAGAGGGTTGTCCTCTCTAGTCTCTAAACACTATACAGTAGGTAGAGGTTGTCCCTCTCTAGTCTCTAAACACTATACAGTAGGTAGAGGTTGTCCTCTCTAGTCTCTAAACACTATACAGTAGGTAGAGGTTGTCCCTCTCTAGTCTCTAAACACTATACAGTAGGTAGAGGTTGTCCCTCTCTAGTCTCTAAACACTATACAGTAGGTAGAGGTTGTCCTCTCTAGTCTCTAAACACTATACAGTAGGTAGAGGTTGTCCCTCTCTAGTCTCTAAACACTATACAGTAGGTAGAGGTTGTCCCTCTCTAGTCTCTAAACACTATACAGTAGGTAGAGGTTGTCCCTCTCTAGTCTCTAAACACTATACAGTAGGTAGAGGTTGTCCCTCTCTAGTCTCTAAACACTATACAGTAGGTAGAGGTTGTCCTCTCTAGTCTCTAAACACTATACAGTAGGTAGAGGTTGTCCTCTCTAGTCTCTAAACACTATACAGTAGGTAGAGGTTGTCCTCTCTAGTCTCTAAACACTATACAGTAGGTAGAGGTTGTCCCTCTCTAGTCTCTAAACACTATACAGTAGGTAGAGGTTGTCCCTCTCTAGTCTCTAAACACTATACAGTAGGTAGAGGTTGTCCCTCTCTAGTCTCTAAACACTATACAGTAGGTAGAGGTTGTCCTCTCTAGTCTCTAAACACTATACAGTAGGTAGAGGTTGTCCCTCTCTAGTCTCTAAACACTATACAGTAGGTAGAGGTTGTCCCTCTCTGTCCCTAAAACACTATACAGTAGGTAGAGGTTGTCCCTCTCTAGTCTCTAAACACTATACAGTAGGTAGAGGTTGTCCTCTCTAGTCTCTAAACACTATACAGTAGGTAGAGGTTGTCCCTCTCTAGTCTCTAAACACTATACAGTAGGTAGAGGTTGTCCTCTCTAGTCTCTAAACACTATACAGTAGGTAGAGGTTGTCCTCTCTAGTCTCTAAACACTATACAGTAGGTAGTGGTTGTCCCTCTCTAGTCTCTAAACACTATACAGTAGGTAAAGGTTGTCCCTCTCTAGTCTCTAAACACTATACAGTAGGTAGAGGTTGTCCCTCTCTAAACACTATACAGTAGGTGGAGGTTGTCCCTCTCTAGTCTCTAAACACTATACAGTAGGTAGAGGTTGTCCCTCTCTAGTCTCTAAACACTATACAGTAGGTAGAGGTTGTCCTCTCTAGTCTCTAAACACTATACAGTAGGTAGAGGTTGTCCCTCTCTAAACACTATACAGTAGGTAGAAGTTGTCCCTCTCTAGTCTCTAAACACTATATAGTAGGTAGAGGTTGTCCCTCTCTAGTCTCTAAACACTATACAGTAGGTAGAGGTTGTCCCTCTCTAGTCTCTAAACACTATACAGTAGGTAGAGGTTGTCCCTCTCTAGTCTCTAAACACTATACAGTAGGTAGAGGTTGTCCTCTCTAGTCTCTAAACACTATACAGTAGGTAGAGGTTGTCCCTCTCTAGTCTCTAAACACTATACAGTAGGTAGAGGTTGTCCCTCTCTAGTCTCTAAACACTATACAGTAGGTAGAGGTTGTCCTCTCTAGTCTCTAAACACTATACAGTAGGTAGAGGTTGTCCCTCTCTAGTCTCTAAACACTATACAGTAGGTAGAGGTTGTCCCTCTCTAGTCTCTAAACACTATACAGTAGGTAGAGGTTGTCCCTCTCTAGTCTCTAAACACTATACAGTAGGTAGAGGTTGTCCCTCTCTAGTCTCTAAACACTATACAGTAGGTAGAGGTTGTCCCTCTCTAGTCTCTAAACACTATACAGTAGGTAGAGGTTGTCCCTCTCTAGTCTCTAAACACTATACAGTAGGTAGAGGTTGTCCCTCTCTAGTCTCTAAACACTATACAGTAGGTAGAGGTTGTCCTCTCTAGTCTCTAAACACTATACAGTAGGTAGAGGTTGTACCTCTCTAGTCTCTAAACACTATACAGTAGGTAGAGGTTGTCCCTCTCTAGTCTCTAAACACTATACAGTAGGTAGAGGTTGTCCCTCTCTAGTCTCTAAACACTATACAGTAGGTAGAGGTTGTCCCTCTCTAGTCTCTAAACACTATACAGTAGGTAGAGGTTGTCCTCTCTAGTCTCTAAACACTATACAGTAGGTAGAGGTTGTCCCTCTCTAAACACTATACAGTAGATGAGGTTGTCCCTCTCTAGTCTCTAAACACTATACAGTAGGTAGAGGTTGTCCCTCTCTAAACACTATACAGTAGATGGAGGTTGTCCTCTCTAGTCTCTAAACACTATACAGTAGGTAAAGGTTGTCCCTCTCTAGTCTCTAAACACTATACAGTAGGTAGAGGTTGTCCCTCTAGTTCTAAACACTATACAGTAGATGGAGGTTGTCCCTCTCTAGTCTCTAAACACTATATAGTAGGTAGAGGTTGTCCCTCTCTAGTCTCTAAACACTATACAGTAGGTAGAGGTTGTCCTCTCTAGTCTCTAAACACTATACAGTAGGTAGAGGTTGTCCCTCTCTCTAAACACTATACAGTAGGTAGAGGTTGTCCCTCTCTAGTCTCTAAACACTATACAGTAGGTAGAGGTTGTCCTCTCTAGTCTCTAAACACTATACAGTAGGTAGAGGTTGTCCCTCTCTATCTCTAAAACCTATACAGTAGGTAGAGGTTGTCCCTCTCTAGTCTCTAAACACTATACAGTAGGTAGAGGTTGTCCTCTCGTATCTAAACACTATACAGTAGGTAGAGGTTGTCCCTCTCTAAACACTATACAGTAGGTAGAGGTTGTCCTCTCTAGTCTCTAAACACTATACAGTAGGTAGAGGTTGTCCCTCTCTAAACACTATACAGTAGGTAGAGGTTGTCCTCTCTAGTCTCTAAACACTATACAGTAGGTAGAGGTTGTCCCTCTCTAGTCTCTAAACACTATACAGTAGGTAGAGGTTGTCCCTCTCTAGTCTCTAAACACTATACAGTAGGTAGAGGTTGTCCCTCTCTAGTCTCTAAACACTATACAGTAGGTAGAGGTTGTCCTCTCTAGTCTCTAAACACTATACAGTAGGTAGAGGTTGTCCCTCTCTAGTCTCTAAACACTATACAGTAGGTAGAGGTTGTCCCTCTCTAGTCTCTAAACACTATACAGTAGGTAGAGGTTGTCCCTCTCTAGTCCCTAAACACTATACAGTAGGTAGAGGTTGTCCCTCTCTAGTCTCTAAACACTATACAGTAGGTAGAGGTTGTCCCTCTCTAGTCTCTAAACACTATACAGTAGGTAGAGGTTGTCCCTCTCTAAACACTATACAGTAGGTAGAGGCTGTCCCTCTCTAGTCTCTAAACACTATACAGTAGGTAGAGGTTGTCCCTCTCTAGTCTCTAAACACTATACAGTAGGTAGAGGTTGTCCTCTCTAGTCTCTAAACACTATACAGTAGGTAGAGGTTGTCCTCTCTAGTCTCTAAACACTATACAGTAGGTAGAGGTTGTCCCTCTCTAAACACTATACAGTAGGTAGAGGTTGTCTCTCTCTAGTCTCTAAACACTATACAGTAGGTAGAGGTTGTCCCTCTCTAAACACTATACAGTAGGTAGAGGTTGTCCTCTCTAGTCTCTAAACACTATACAGTAGGTAGAGGTTGTCCCTCTCTAGTCTCTAAACACTATACAGTAGGTAGAGGTTGTCCTCTCTAGTCTCTAAACACTATACAGTAGGTAGAGGTTGTCCCTCTCTAAACACTATACAGTAGGTAGAAGTTGTCCCTCTCTAGTCTCTAAACACTATATAGTAGGTAGAGGTTGTCCCTCTCTAGTCTCTAAACACTATACAGTAGGTAGAGGTTGTCCTCTCTAGTCTCTAAACACTATACAGTAGGTAGAGGTTGTCCCTCTCTCTAAACACTATACAGTAGGTAGAGGTTGTCCCTCTCTAGTCTCTAAACACTATACAGTAGGTAGAGGTTGTCCCTCTCTAGTCTCTAAACACTATACAGTAGGTAGAGGTTGTCCCTCTCTAGTCTCTAAACACTATACAGTAGGTAGAGGTTGTCCTCTCTGTCTCTAAACACTATACAGTAGGTAGAGGTTGTCCCTCTCTAGTCTCTAAACACTATACAGTAGGTAGAGGTTGTCCTCTCTAGTCTCTAAACACTATACAGTAGGTAGAGGTTGTCCCTCTCTAGTCTCTAAACACTATACAGTAGGTATAGGTTGTCCTCTCTAGTCTCTAAACACTATACAGTAGGTAGAGGTTGTCCCTCTCTAGTCTCTAAACACTATACAGTAGGTAGAGGTTGTCCTCTCTAGTCTCTAAACACTATACAGTAGGTAGAGGTTGTCCCTCTCTAGTTCTAAACACTATACAGTAGGTAGAGGTTGTCCCTCTCTAGTCTCTAACACTATACAGTAGGTATAGGTTGTCCTCTCTAGTCTCTAAACACTATACAGTAGGTAGAGGTTGTCCCTCTCTAGTCTCTAAACACTATACAGTAGGTAGAGGTTGTCCTCTCTAGTCTCTAAACACTATACAGTAGGTAGAGGTTGTCCCTCTCTAAACACTATACAGTAGGTAGAGGTTGTCCCTCTCTAAACACTATACAGTAGGTAGAGGTTGTCCTCTCTAGTCTCTAAACACTATACAGTAGGTAGAGGTTGTCCTCTCTAGTCTCTAAACACTATACAGTAGGTAGAGGTTGTCCCTCTCTAGTCTCTAAACACTATACAGTAGGTAGAGGTTGTCCCTCTCTAGTCTCTAAACACTATACAGTAGATAGAGGTTGTCCCTCTCTAGTCTCTAAACACTATACAGTAGGTAGAGGTTGTCCCTCTCTAAACACTATACAGTAGGTAGAGGTTGTCCCTCTCTAGTCTCTAAACACTATACAGTAGGTAGAGGTTGTCCCTCTCTAGTCTCTAAACACTATACAGTAGGTAGAGGTTGTCCCTCTCTAAACACTATACAGTAGGTAGAGGTTGTCCCTCTCTAGTCTCTAAACACTATACAGTAGGTAGAGGTTGTCCCTCTCTAAACACTATACAGTAGGTAGAGGTTGTCCCTCTCTAGTCTCTAAACACTATACAGTAGATAAAGGTTGTCCCTCTCTAAACACTATACAGTAGGTAGAGGTTGTCCCTCTCTAGTCTCTAAACACTATACAGTAGGTAGAGGTTGTCCCTCTCTAGTCTCTAAACACTATACAGTAGATAAAGGTTGTCCCTCTCTAGTCTCTAAACACTATACAGTAGATAAAGGTTGTCCCTCTCTAGTCTCTAAACACTATACAGTAGGTAGAGGTTGTCCCTCTCTAGTCTCTAAACACTATACAGTAGGTAGAGGTTGTCCCTCTCTAGTCTCTAAACACTATACAGTAGATAAAGGTTGTCCCTCTCTAGTCTCTAAACACTATACAGTAGGTAGAGGTTGTCCCTCTCTAAACACTATACAGTAGGTAGAGGTTGTCCCTCTCTAGTCTCTAAACACTATACAGTAGGTAGAGGTTGTCCCTCTCTAAACACTATACAGTAGGTAGAGGTTGTCCCTCTCTAGCCTCTAAACACTATACAGTAGGTAGAGGTTGTCTCTCTCTAGTCTCTAAACACTATACAGTAGGTAGAGGTTGTCCCTCTCTAAACACTATACAGTAGGTAGAGGTTGTCCTCTCTAGTCTCTAAACACTATACAGTAGGTAGAGGTTGTCCCTCTCTAAACACTATACAGTAGGTAGAGGTTGTCTCTCTCTAGTCTCTAAACACTATACAGTAGGTAGAGGTTGTCCCTCTCTAAACACTATACAGTAGGTAGAGGTTGTCCTCTCTAGTCTCTAAACACTATACAGTAGGTAGAGGTTGTCCCTCTCTAGTCTCTAAACACTATACAGTAGGTAGAGGTTGTCCCTCTCTAGTCTCTAAACACTATACAGTAGGTAGAGGTTGTCCCTCTCTAGTCTCTAAACACTATACAGTAGGTAGAGGTTGTCCCTCTCTAGTCTCTAAACACTATACAGTAGGTAGAGGTTGTCCTCTCTAGTCTCTAAACACTATACAGTAGGTAGAGGTTGTCCCTCTCTAGTCTCTAAACACTATACAGTAGGTAGAGGTTGTCCCTCTCTAGTCTCTAAACACTATACAGTAGGTAGAGGTTGTCCCTCTAGTCTCTAAACACTATACAGTAGGTAGAGGTTGTCCCTCTAGTCTCTAAACACTATACAGTAGGTAGAGGTTGTCCCTCTCTAGTCTCTAAACACTATACAGTAGGTAGAGGTTGTCCCTCTCTAGTCTCTAAACACTATACAGTAGGTAGAGGTTGTCCCTCTCTAGTCTCTAAACACTATACAGTAGGTAGAGGTTGTCCCTCTCTAGTCTCTAAACACTATACAGTAGGTAGAGGTTGTCCCTCTCTAGTCTCTAAACACTATAGAGTAGGTAGAGGTTGTCCCTC
Organism: Coregonus lavaretus; assembly: GCF_964263955.1. NCBI lineage: Eukaryota > Metazoa > Chordata > Actinopteri > Salmoniformes > Salmonidae > Coregonus > Coregonus lavaretus. Next base: position 13,822 of record NW_028161353.1, read on the forward strand.
TCTAGTCTCTAAACACTATACAGTAGGTAGAGGTTGTCCTCTCTAGTCTCTAAACACTATACAGTAGGTAGAGGTTGTCCCTCTCTAGTCTCTAAACACTATACAGTAGGTAGAGGTTGTCCCTCTCTAGTCTCTAAACACTATACAGTAGGTAGAGGTTGACCCTCTCTAAACACTATACAGTAGGTAGAGGTTGTCCTCTCTAGTCTCTAAACACTATACAGTAGGTAGAGGTTGTCCCTCTCTAGTCTCTAAACACTATACAGTAGGTAGAGGTTGTCCCTCTCTAGTCTCTAAACACTATACAGTAGGTAGAGGTTGTCCCTCTCTAGTCTCTAAACACTATACAGTAGGTAGAGGTTGTCCCTCTCTAGTCTCTAAACACTATACAGTAGGTAGAGGTTGTCCCTCTCTAGTCTCTAAACACTATACAGTAGGTAGAGGTTGTCCTCTCTAGTCTCTAAACACTATACAGTAGGTAGAGGTTGTCCCTCTCTAAACACTATACAGTAGGTAGAGGTTGTCCTCTCTAGTCTCTAAACACTATACAGTAGGTAGAGGTTGTCCCTCTCTAGTCTCTAAACACTATACAGTAGGTAGATGTTGTCCCTCTCTAGTCTCTAAACACTATACAGTAGGTAGAGGTTGTCCCTCTCTAGTCTCTAAACACTATACAGTAGGTAGAGGTTGTCCTCTCTAGTCTCTAAACACTATACAGTAGGTAGAGGTTGTCCCTCTCTAGTCTCTAAACACTATACAGTAGGTAGAGGTTGTCCCTCTCTAAACACTATACAGTAGGTAGAGGTTGTCCTCTCTAGTCTCTAAACACTATACAGTAGGTAGAGGTTGTCCCTCTCTAGTCTCTAAACACTATACAGTAGGTAGAGGTTGTCCCTCTCTAAACACTATACAGTAGGTAGAGGTTGTCCTCTCTAGCCTCTAAACACTATACAGTAGGTAGAGGTTGTCCCTCTCTAAACACTATACAGTAGGTAGAGGTTGTCCCTCTCTAGTCTCTAAACACTATACAGTAGGTAGAGGTTGTCCCTCTCTAGTCTCTAAACACTATACAGTAGGTAGAGGTTGTCCTCTCTAAACACTATACAGTAGGTAGAGGTTGTCCCTCTCTAGTCTCTAAACACTATACAGTAGGTAGAGGTTGTCCCTCTCTAGTCTCTAAACACTATACAGTAGGTAGAGGTTGTCCCTCTCTAGTCTCTAAACACTATACAGTAGGTAGAGGTTGTCCCTCTCTAGTCTCTAAACACTATACAGTAGGTAGAGGTTGTCCTCTCTAGTCTCTAAACACTATACAGTAGGTAGAGGTTGTCCCTCTCTAGTCTCTAAACACTATACAGTAGGTAGAGGTTGTCCCTCTCTAAACACTATACAGTAGGTAGAGGTTGTCCCTCTCTAGTCTCTAAACACTATACAGTAGGTAGAGGTTGTCCCTCTCTAGTCTCTAAACACTATACAGTAGGTAGAGGTTGTCCCTCTCTAGTCTCTAAACACTATACAGTAGGTAGAGGTTGTCCCTCTCTAAACACTATACAGTAGGTAGAGGTTGTCCTCTCTAGTCTCTAAACACTATACAGTAGGTAGAGGTTGTCCCTCTCTAGTCTCTAAACACTATACAGTAGGTAGAGGTTGTCCCTCTCTAGTCTCTAAACACTATACAGTAGGTAGAGGTTGTCCCTCTCTAGTCTCTAAACACTATACAGTAGGTAGAGGTTGTCCCTCTCTAGTCTCTAAACACTATACAGTAGGTAGAGGTTGTCCCTCTCTAGTCTCTAAACACTATACAGTAGGTAGAGGTTGTCCTCTCTAGTCTCTAAACACTATACAGTAGGTAGAGGTTGTCCTCTCTAGTCTCTAAACACTATACAGTAGGTAGAGGTTGTCCCTCTCTAGTCTCTAAACACTATACAGTAGGTAGAGGTTGTCCCTCTCTAAACACTATACAGTAGGTAGAGGTTGTCCTCTCTAGTCTCTAAACACTATACAGTAGGTAAAGGTTGTCCCTCTCTAGTCTCTAAACACTATACAGTAGGTAGAGGTTGTCCCTCTCTAAACACTATACAGTAGGTAGAGGTTGTCCCTCTCTAGTCTCTAAACACTATACAGTAGGTAGAGGTTGTCCCTCTCTAGTCTCTAAACACTATACAGTAGGTAGAGGTTGTCCTCTCTAGTCTCTAAACACTATACAGTAGGTAGAGGTTGTCCCTCTCTAGTCTCTAAACACTATACAGTAGGTAGAGGTTGTCCCTCTCTAAACACTATACAGTAGGTAGAGGTTGTCCCTCTCTAGTCTCTAAACACTATACAGTAGGTAGAGGTTGTCCCTCTCTAAACACTATACAGTAGGTAGAGGTTGTCCCTCTCTAAACACTATACAGTAGGTAGAGGTTGTCCTCTCTAGTCTCTAAACACTATACAGTAGGTAGAGGTTGTCCTCTCTAGTCTCTAAACACTATACAGTAGGTAGAGGTTGTCCCTCTCTAGTCTCTAAACACTATACAGTAGGTAGAGGTTGTCCCTCTCTAAACACTATACAGTAGGTAGAGGTTGTCCTCTCTAGTCTCTAAACACTATACAGTAGGTAAAGGTTGTCCCTCTCTAGTCTCTAAACACTATACAGTAGGTAGAGGTTGTCCCTCTCTAAACACTATACAGTAGGTAGAGGTTGTCCTCTCTAGTCTCTAAACACTATACAGTAGGTAGAGGTTGTCCCTCTCTAAACACTATACAGTAGGTAGAGGTTGTCCTCTCTAGTCTCTAAACACTATACAGTAGGTAGAGGTTGTCCCTCTCTAGTCTCTAAACACTATACAGTAGGTAGAGGTTGTCCCTCTCTAGTCTCTAAACACTATACAGTAGGTAGAGGTTGTCCCTCTCTAAACACTATACAGTAGGTAGAGGTTGTCCCTCTCTAGTCTCTAAACACTATACAGTAGGTAAAGGTTGTCCCTCTCTAGTCTCTAAACACTATACAGTAGGTAGAGGTTGTCCCTCTCTAAACACTATACAGTAGGTAGAGGTTGTCCCTCTCTAGTCTCTAAACACTATACAGTAGGTAGAGGTTGTCCCTCTCTAGTCTCTAAACACTATACAGTAGGTAGAGGTTGTCCTCTCTAGTCTCTAAACACTATACAGTAGGTAGAGGTTGTCCCTCTCTAGCCTCTAAACACTATACAGTAGGTAGAGGTTGTCCCTCTCTAAACACTATACAGTAGGTAGAGGTTGTCCCTCTCTAAACACTATACAGTAGGTAGAGGTTGTCCTCTCTAGTCTCTAAACACTATACAGTAGGTAGAGGTTGTCCTCTCTAGTCTCTAAACACTATACAGTAGGTAGAGGTTGTCCCTCTCTAGTCTCTAAACACTATACAGTAGGTAGAGGTTGTCCCTCTCTAGTCTCTAAACACTATACAGTAGGTAGAGGTTGTCCCTCTCTAAACACTATACAGTAGGTAGAGGTTGTCCTCTCTAGTCTCTAAACACTATACAGTAGGTAGAGGTTGTCCCTCTCTAGTCTCTAAACACTATACAGTAGGTAAAGGTTGTCCCTCTCTAGTCTCTAAACACTATACAGTAGGTAGAGGTTGTCCCTCTCTAAACACTATACAGTAGGTAGAGGTTGTCCTCTCTAGTCTCTAAACACTATACAGTAGGTAGAGGTTGTCCCTCTCTAGTCTCTAAACACTATACAGTAGGTAAAGGTTGTCCCTCTCTAGTCTCTAAACACTATACAGTAGGTAGGGGTTGTCCTCTCTAGTCTCTAAACACACAGCACATGGCCTGAATACAGGGACTTCCTCCTATCTTTCTCTCTTTCCATCTCTTCTCCCTCCCTCTCCTCTCCTCTCCTCTCCCTCCCTCCCTCTCTCTCCTCCCTCTCCATCCCTCCCCTCTCCCTCCCTTCTCTCCTCTCCCCTCCTCTCCCCTCTCCACTCCTCTCCCTCCCTCCCTCCCTCTCCTCTCCTCTCCTCTCCCCTCTCCATCCCTCCCTCCCCTCTCCTCTCCCCTCCTCTCCTCTCCTCTCCCTCTCCCCTCCTTCTCCTCTCCTCTCCCTCCCTCCTTCTCCATCCCTCCCTCCCTCTCCTCTCCCCCCATCCCTCCCTCCCCTCCCTCTCCTCCCTCTCTCTCTCTCCCTCCCTCCCTCCCTCCCTCCTCTCCTCTCCTCCCTCCCCTCCCTCCCTCTCCTCTCCATCCCTTCCTATACAGACAGCTGTCAGTTCTGTTAAGTTCCGTTATCAAGCTGTCTGTTAATGACATGGCCCCAGGCCAGACACACAGATCACAGAGCCAAAGCCCAGCAGGGCTACACCTAGTCCAGCCTCTCTGTGGGTGACCGGAGTCTAGCTGTGTGACACTCTCTCTTGCTGACTCCAGTGTCCTGTCTGTCTGTCTGTCTGTGGTCAGTGTCCAGACCTGTCTGTCTGTCTGTGGTCAGTGTCCAGACCTCTGTCTGTCTGTCTGTCTGTCTGTCTGTCTGTCGTCAGTGTCCAGACCTGTCTGTCTGTCTGTCTGTGGTCAGTGTCCAGACCTGTCTGTCTGTGGTCAGTGTCCAGACCTGTCTGTCTGTCTGTCTGTGGTCAGTGTCCAGACCTGTCTGTCTGTCTGTGGTCAGTGTCCAGACCTGTCTGTCTGTCTGTGGTCAGTGTCCAGACCTGTCTGTCTGTCTGTGGTCAGTGTCCAGACCTGTCTGTCTGTCTGTCTGTCTGTGGTCAGTGTCCAGACCTCTGTCTGTCTGTGGTCAGTGTCCAGACCTCTGTCTGTCTGTCTGTCTGTCTGTCTGTCTGTGGTCAGTGTCCAGACCTGTCTGTCTGTCTGTGGTCAGTGTCCAGACCTGTCTGTCTGTCTGTCTGTCTGTGGTCAGTGCCCAGACCTGTCTGTCTGTCTGCTTCAAGACAAAGTTGTGTAGTAATACAGGAGGATAGTACCAACACTAAACACTACAACTACCGGTCTGTCATCTCCTCTCACTGTTTACACACACACAGAGAGAGAGAGGGGCCTGGGCCCTAGTAAAAGTCTACGCATGTAAATACATCAGTCTTTGACGTTCTCATCTGATGACATAACTATTTTAATCAGAAACCATGGAAACAACTTGGTCATGGCAGTGCAGTCTGTATAAGGCAATTGATCTAAAATAGATTAGTAAAAGTGATATGTCCCTGTGCCGTCCTTCCGGTTCCCGCGGGGCACGGCAGCAGTGGCGGCTCCTGAAAAAATTCTCAGGGGGGGCAATTTTTCTGATGATTTAGGTGACCTACACACATTTTAAAAAAGATATGTCCAGCAACAACATGAAGACAGGGGCAGCATATAAGTCAATACCAGAAGCATTTATTGACTGATCTCAAAAGTGTTGGCTTACCAGGGTTGGTGGAGCCCTCAGTTTCATCTTTGCCTCGCAAAGCTAACTCAAACACTCCGCAAAACTTCACACACTGGATTAGCCGGCTGAGGATGTGGCGGTTCTTGCTAATGTCGTAGTAAATATATTTGTTATAGTGAATATGGAATATGATATGTTGAGTAAAATGTTGTGCTAAGATCTATTTAGGTCAGGAGCTGGTTATAAGTTCTGTTCCTATCCAATAACAATGGACAAAAGGGTCCTATCTTGTCAGCCTTGTCAGTTTCAGTTCTCCAGTAAACTTGTGATTATCAACACTAACCTCATCGTTGTGGCGGCGGACAGCTAGCCTGTATCCCTCATCCAGTTGAGTGGGAATGTTCACTCTCCCCAAAGCAGACAATCTCAAACAGCTATCCATGTGGGTCTTTGACAGCTCATGTTTCTTAATCTTTCCTGAAAGATGGTGCATGTCCGTTACACACCAGTCGCTGTCCAAGCGGTGCTGTCTGCCGTGCCGCCTTCAGGGTGAAAGAGTAAGCAGGGGGTAGCAGAAGACTGCATTAGCTACATCGCAGCCTGCTAGCCAGGTTTTTCGTTCGTACCAATTTTTGGAAAATCCTCGGGTGTAGGACTTCCCCCCTTTAGTAGAAACCTGTTGAATTATTAAATTTGGTCTGGGAGGTCCTAATTGTTTCGTTGCCAATTTATCTTCATTTGTTCGCCGACAAAAAGGAACTTCTTTCAAAGACACAATCGAGTTGCACTGAAGCCTAGCCATTTTGATAGTAGTAGTGAATTTATTGAGGCTGCTACCCGCTCTTTTCTTAGTTACGTTCATGGTTATGTTACGTATGACGAAAGCGCGTAAGTGCAAGCCCTCAGAAACCCATAGAGATTGTATTGAAAGCTCTGATATTTGAAAAAAATAGATTTTACATGGGAGTCTATGACAGACTTCTGGGCGATTTTCAACCTGACTGAAATCGCCCCAAAAGGGGGGGGGGCCATTTGAAGCACGACTTTAGCCTGATTGGACATTTAGTGGCACTGTGGCAGATCAGACGTCTAGATTACAACACTGATAACTACTGTTGCCGTGATATAATTGATTAGAAAAAAATCCCTTCCTTTTCCCGTTTGGCAGTGCGTCGCCCATATCGCCCTATTGAACACACCGCCCCTGTACGGCAGTAGAGGGCGTCGGTATTATCGATAAGGACCATAATCGGTATTCGTTATTCCACTGTAAAACAGATCATCTCCCAAGCGACGCAGACAGAACTCAGACATTCAACCATTCTATCCGTTTTCCACCCAGATGTACCGAGGAACAACATTGTGAATTGAAACACTAAAATGATCCCAACACATTGTTGCGTCAATGGGCTAGAAGAGGAAGCCGTGTTGTGCTAAATAATAACATTACATAAACCCATCTGATATAGGGCAGCAGTCATAGTGAGTCCCAAATAAAGTTTGCAACATCACAGCTGGTTATTGGGCGATATCTGTCTTGTTCGGCTTTATCAAACCAACACATTCATGTTGATAGAACGCTTCTAACTGTGCGTTACGATGTTACATTTGGGGGGCAAATGATAAAAACCCAAAACTACATACCTTACGAGATTCATTTAAAAATGTGTAAAAAAGCAACAGTTGACGGAGAGACGTGGTGTGGCGACAACGTTATCTTCAGTGTTGTGTGTTTTGAGCAGCGCTTGATTTGGGTTGATTCCAGCCGCAGCTCCTTCTGGCCTACAGCGGGGTGTTGCTACTAGCGATCTAAAACAGATCTAAGCCACGGATGATGATGATGATGGTGGTGATCACCGACTAGTGAGTATCCGGGATGCCGAGACGAGGTGCTGCAGCGACGAGATACGTAGCTAAATCAAGAGCTTGTTTAAACCCGGAAGTGCGAACGATGAAAACGGGTTTCCAGGGAAAACAGTCTTTCCTGCGTCCGGAAGAAGAAAAAAAAGAATCATGAAAACGTCACTTTTTTTTTTTTTTTTACGGATTAGGTAACGGTTCCATGTGGATCCAAGTCATGATGTTGTTGTAAATCGCCAGAGATACTGGGTTGGAGAACAGTTGTTTCTTTCGCTTTATTTTCTAGACCCAAATGGTTACAGCAGCAAGTCAGAATTCCTGTCAACATCTGTCGTGCGTTACAATCCCTACAATTTCAACGGAATTCCAGAATCGTTACATTCATTCAATTAAAAACTATATATAGTCTATTATGTAACCTAATATTCAACATAAAAACAGCTCCGGCAAACGCTTGAACCCAAAATCAATTTCCAAATACTTTTGGTAGTTTCTCCCGTTGTTTTAGTTGATCGAGGTTGTGCGTACTGAATGTGGCCGCTGGGTGGCGTGAGTCCTACACCTAAACAGACTAGAGAGCTCTGAATTTGAGTGTCTTGAATGAGTTCCGGTGATGAGCTTTTATGTAGACCGCGGTCTGAAACTCGGTGTGTCTTGATACATTTTCATAACAGTTACTAGTTGACATCAGATCAGTCTATCAAAAACTTGGACACACGCACACAAACCATCTATGATAGTAAATCATTTATTCAATGCATATTATGACCAGCATAAGCATTTAAAAACAGGTACTGCTGCTTGGCTTTTTTTCATGATTATACCTGCTGTAGCATTCCACTTTGAGGCTTTCTATTATAATAACTCCAATAGCTACAGTTGCGCTCTAATATATTGGCACTCGATAATGGAGTTCAACGGAGCAGAAAGTTAGTTCCGTTTTCTCTTTTTTAAAAACTGGTTGAATGGCTTTTTTTACCCAGTAGGCATCTGCAACTGACCACAGATATGATCCATTACACCGCAAACGAGAACCGTCCGCCTCCAACCAAATTAAAATTAGAATTCTGAATAATTTCCCTTACGAAAAAAAGATTGCAGTCAGAGTGCAGTAACTGTAGCTATCCTGTAATTACTGCGTCCAAAATACCGCAGTAGGCTGCAGTTACTGCACTTTTACTGCAGTTTCAAAAACTGCAGTCTTCCTTTTATAACGGTTTAAGTTCCCAGGCCGTTTTTTTTTTTTTTTTGAAGATTTTTTTATTTTCTTGGTCCTATGCTGTAAATCCAACAAATACCATGTGTGAACACAAAAAACAAAATCAATTTCAACTACATTTTAAAAGCCAAAGTGAACCCAGGCGGTATATTAGAGCACAACTGTATGTCCAGGTACAACTAAAAGCAGTATAGAATCCCTGATGGAACAGAAGAACATCGCTCAACAAGCACTTCCTGGAAGGAGAGAAAAAAAAATACAAAAAAGTCTGCATCCCAAATGGCATCCTATTCCCTGGACTATAATAGTGCACTGCTTTTTGACCAGTGCCCTATGGGTCCTGGTGTAACGTAGTGCACTATATAAAGGAAGAAGGGTGTCATTTGGAAGGGAGACGTGTCATAGTAACAGTCTAATCGGTTCCACCTGTCTTCTCACTGCAGTGTGCCGCTGTACGCTTCTAAAAAAATAAAAATAAAAATGAACTGGAGTAAGACGGTGACAAGACACTCCCCCTAGCTACGCCTGACGCCATCCAATCCTTCTAAAAACCAAGGAGGCGGAGTGAAACGAGGGCACACTTCAGACAGGGGAGGGTTGAGAAAACAGGCTTGAGCTGGTGGTCTTTGGTCCCGGAGTCACAGTAATATTCACCGATTGAGGCTACGCGTTATTCTAAAAAAAGGCGACAGTTCGAGTGCTGCTTCAGTCAACTCCTTTACGCGAGTCCACGTGGCACGACGCGGCTGCAGAGCCACGGGGGGTAGAGTTACACGGACAGACAGGAGTTGGCTTCAGCAGCAGCAGACGGACAGACGGACAGAGAAGCAGAAAGGCAAAGAGGTGAGATGTCTTCATATCCCGGCTGGTCGGCTGGTTGACAGAGGGTCAATGACCTGGTGTCAGACTATCTTCAGGTCCTTCATGGAAGATTCCAGACTCTGGAGAACAAGAAGAGGATAATATATTTAGACGTCTCTTCACAGCACAACTATTCCAGATGTCATGACCACGTTGATAAGGTACAACAACAACTTGAGTAACTTCTCAAACTTTGCTGTGTGTGGTGTGTGTGGTGTGTGTGTGTGTGTGTGGTGTGTGTGTGTGTGTGTGTGTGTGTGTGTGTGGTGTGTGTGTGTGTGTGTGTGTGTGTGTGGTGTGGTTGTGTGTGTGTGGTGTGGTGTGTGCTGTGTGGTGTGTGTGTGTGTGTGTGTTGTGGTGTGTGTGGTGTGTGTGTGTGTGTGTGGTGTGGTGTGGTGTGTGTGTGTGTGTGGTGTGTGTGTGTGTGGTGTGTGTGTGTACCTTGACGTCCCATATGACCATTCCTCCGTCCATCCCAGTGGTACAAAACTTGGAACATTTACTCTTTCCTCCCTCTAGTACAGAGATCTGACTGGAATAAAAAGAGACAGTTAACACACACAGTCATTAGGACCCAGAAATACGCCCCCCCTCCCACACACACACACACACACACACAGTCATTAGGACCCAGAAATAGGCCCCCCCCCCCCCACACACACACACACACACACACACACACACAGTCATTAGGACCCAGAAATACGCTACCCCCCCCCCCCCACCCCACACACACACACAGTCATTAGGACCCAGAAATACGCGCCCCCCCCCCCCCCACACACACACACACACACACACACACACACAGTCATTAGGACCCAGAAATACGCTACCCCCCCCCCCCCCCCCCCACACACACACACACACACAGTCATTAGGACCCAGAAATACGCTCCCCCCCCCCCACACACACACACACAGTCATTAGGACCCAGAAATACGCTACCCCCCCCCCACACACACACACACACACAGTCATTAGGACCCAGAAATACGCTACCCCCCCCCCCCCCCACACACACACACACACACAGTCATTAGGACCCAGAAATACGCTACCCCCCCCCCCCCCACACACACACACACACACACAGTCATTAGGACCCAGAAATACGCTCCCCCCCCCCCCCCCCACACACACACACACACAGTCATTAGGACCCAGAAATACGCTCCCCCCCCCCCCCCCCCACACACACACACACACAGTCATTAGGACCCAGAAATACGCCCCCCCCCCCACCTGATGCTGTTCTTGTGCAGACTCTCCAGTCCCTGCTCGGTGGTCTCGGAGGACGAACCTCGGCGGTCCAGGTTCTGGAAGCGTTCCCTGGCGCTGATCCCTCTCTGAGACGTCTGCTTGGGAACGTCCAGCTTCCCTCCGTAGGTTACAGAGCCCTTCGCACCATCAAACACAAACAGCACTGGGTAGCAGTCATGACCCTGGAGAGAGGAGAGAGACACAGTGAGACAGACACAGGAGAGAGAGAAAGGAGAGAGACACAGTGAGACAGACACAGGAGAGACACAGTGAGACAGACACAGGAGAGAGACACACAGTGAGACAGACACAGGAGAGAGAGAGGAGAGACACAGTGAGACAGACACAGGACACACACAGTGAAACAGATACAGGAGAGACACACACTGAGACAGACACAGGAGAGAGACACACACTGAGACAGACACAGGAGAGACACAGTGAGACAGACACAGGAGAGAGACACACAGTGAGACAGACACAGGAGAGAGAGAGGAGAGACACAGTGAGACAGACACAGGACACACACAGTGAAACAGATACAGGAGAGACACACACTGAGACAGACACAGGAGAGAGACAGTGAGACAGACACAGGTGAGAGAGAAAGGAGAGAGACACAGTGAGACAGACACAGGAGAGACACAGTGAGACAGACACAGGAGAGAGACAGTGAGACAGACACAGGAGAGAGACAGTGAGACAGACACAGGAGAGACACTGAGACAGACACAGGAGAGACACAGTGAGACAGACACAGGAGAGAGACACAGTGAAACAGACACAGGAGAGAGAGAGAGGGGAGGGTAAGAGTGTGTGTGTGTGTGTGTGTGTGTGTGTGTGTGTGTGTATACTCACGGCAGCCACCAGGCTGTTTTCAGTGATAAAGCTGACACACAGCAGAGGAAGGGTCTCAGAGATCAGACTGCTGATACTAGAATACACAGAGAGAGATCAGACTGATACTAGAATACACACAGAGAGAGATCAGACTGATACTAGAATACACAGAGAGATCAGACTGATACTAGAATACACAGAGAGAGATCAGACTGATTCTAGAATACACACAGAGATCAGACTGATACTAGAATACACACAGAGATCAGACTGATACTAGAATACACACAGAGAGATCAGACTGATACTAGAATACACACAGAGAGATCAGACTGATACTAGAATACACACAGAGAGATCAGACTGATTCTAGAATACACACAGAGATCAGACTGATACTAGAATACACAGAGAGATCAGACTGATACTAGCATACACACAGAGAGATCAGACTGATACTAGAATACACACAGAGATCAGACTGATACTAGAATACACACAGAGAGATCAGACTGATATTCTCTTCTCGTGCTGGTATTCTCTCTCTCTCTATGTGCTGTTATTCTCTCTCTCTACATGCTGGTATTCTCTCTCTCTCTACGTGCTGATATTCTCTCTCGCTCTACGTGCTGGTATTCTCTCTCTCTCTACGTGCTGATATTCTCTCTCGCTCTACGTGCTGGTATTCTCTCTCTCTCTACGTGCTGGTATTCGCTCTCTCTCTCTACGTGTTGGTATTCTCTCTCTCTCTACGTGCTGATATTCTCTCTCGCTCTACGTGCTGGTATTCTCTCTCTCTCTACGTGCTGGTATTCGCTCTCTCTCTCTACTTGCTGGTATTCGCTCTCTCTCTCTACGTGTTGGTATTCTCTCTCTCTCTACGTGCTGATATTCTCTCTCGCTCTACGTGCTGGTATTCTCTCTCTCTCTACGTGCTGGTATTCGCTCTCTCTCTCTACGTGCTGGTATTCGCTCTCTCTCTCTACTTGCTGGTATTCGCTCTCTCTCTCTACGTGCTGGTATTCTCTCTCTCTCTACATACTGGTATTCTCTCGCTCTCTCTATGTGCTGGTATTCGCTCTCTCTCTCTACATGCTGGTATCCTCTCGCTCTCTCTATGTGCTGGTATTCGCTCTCTCTCTCTACATGCTGGTATTCTCTCTCTCTCTCTACAAGCTGGTATTCTCTCTCTCTACATGCTGGTATTCTCTCTCTCTCTCTCTACATGCTGGTATTCTCTCTCTCTCTCTACATGCTGGTATTCTCTCTCTCTCTCTACATGCTGGTATTCTCTCTCTCTCTCTCTACATGCTCGTATCCTCTCTCTCTACATGCTGGTATTCTCTCTCTCTCTACATGCTGGTATTCTCTCTCTCTCTCTACATGCTGGTATTCTCTCTCTCTACATGCTCGTATCCTCTCTCTCTACATGCTGGTATTCTCTCTCTCTACATGCTCGTATCCTCTCTCTCTACATGCTGGTATTCTCTCTCTCTACATGCTCGTATCCTCTCTCTCTACATGCTGGTATTCTCTCTCTCTCTCTCTACGTGCTGGTATCCTCTCTCTCTCTACATGCTGGTATTCGCTCTCTCTCTCTACATGCTGGTATTCGCTCTCTCTCTACGTGCTGGTATTCGCTCTCTCTCTCTACATGCTGGTATTCGCTCTCTCTCTCTCTACATGCTGGTATTCGCTCTCTCTCTCTCTACGTGCTGGTATCCTCTCTCTACTTACGTGCTGGTCTTGCCTCCCTCTGCGATCGCCACAGTAGAGTCATGTGATGTCCAGGCC
>NW_028161352.1:0-19169 GCF_964263955.1 Coregonus lavaretus
CAATTGGATTGAGGTCTGGGCTTTGACTAGGCCATTCCAAGACATTTAAATGTTTCCCTTTAAACCACTCAAGTGTTGCTTTAGCAGTATGCTTAGGGTCATTGTCCTGCTGGAAGATGAACCTCCATCCAAGTCTCATATCTCTGGAAGACTGAAACAGGTTTCCCTCAAGAATTTCCCTGTATTTAGTGCCATCCATCATTCCTTAAATTCTGACCAGTTTCCCAGTCCCTGCCAATGAAAAACATCCCCACAGCATGATGTTGCCACCACCATGCTTCACTGTGGGGATGGTGTTCTCAGGATGATGAGAGGTGTTGGGATTGCGCCAGACATAGCGTTTTCCTTGATGGCCAAAAAGCTCAATTTTAGTCTCTTCTGACCAGAGTACCTTCTTCCATATGCTTGGGGAGTCTCCCACATGCCTTTTAGCGAACACCAAACGTTTTTCTTTAAGCAATGTCTTTTTTCTGGCCACTCTTCCGTAAAGCCCAGCTCTGTGGAGTGTACGGCTTGAAGTGGTCCTATTTACAGATACTCCAATCTCCGTTGTGGAGCTTTGTAGCTCCTTCAGGGTTATCTTTGGTGTCTTTGTTGCCTCTCTGATTAATGCCCTCCTTGCCTGGTCCATGAGTTTTGGTGGACGGCCCTCTCTTGGCAGGTTTGTTGTGGTGCCATATTCTTTCCATTTTTTAATAATGGATTTAATGGTGCTCCGTGGGATGTTCAAAGTTTCTGATATTTATAACCCAACACTGATCTGTACTTCTCCACAACTTTGTCCCTGACCTGTTTGGAGAGCTCCTTGGTCTTCATGGTGCCGCTTGCTTGGTGGTGCCCCTTGCTTAGTGGTGTTGCAGACTCTGGGGCCTTTCAGAACAGGTATATATACTGAGATCATGTGACACTTAGATTGCACACAGGTGGACATTATTTAACTAATTATGTGACTTCTGAAGGTAATTGGTTGCACCAGATCTTATTTAGGGGCTTCATAGTAAAGGGAGTGAATACATATGCACGCATCACTTTTCCGTTATTTATTTTTTATAATTTCACTTCACCAATTTGGACTATTTTGTGTATGTCCATTACATGAAATCCAAATAAAAATCTATTTAAATTACAGGTTGTAATGCAACAAAATAGGAAAAACGCCAAGGGGGATAAATACTTTTGCAAGGCACTGTACTTTGCACATGAACCGCCGCCCGCTCGTAAAAAATGAATGTATTTACGTGAGAATGCCTTGGTTTGCCGCGTATCTCTCTCTCTGGAATAGACCGCCTTGGAAGGGGCCACTTGTAAGGCTCTGATTGTCCACAAGAGGTCACAATGTCCTTCTTCTTAGTTGTCCGTGGCTTCAATGACTTGTCATGTAGTCTTGACCAGAACTACAGAATAGATCATTCTTCCCGTCGCTCTTGAAGTTGCTTATTTGAAGATAGGCTAGCCAGCCGTGTCGATGGCCCCCAATGGGGTGATGAGAGTAGCGTAGTATATGATGGTTTAAAGAGAGTAGTAGAATAGTCCCCCTTAACTTCGCTTTTCTAGATACTTTACTTTTGATATCCCCCTCGTGTTAGTATTCAGGGTTCAAACCACTTTACACGCGCAGCTGCAGCCTGGCGATGTTCTGGTCTCATATGTTCCAACCATTTTTAACATGTAGCGGCTGCTTCACTCTACCAAACCTTTATGCACTCTGGGTGAAAGGGCCGGTTCCGTCATGCTGACACGCTCTCTGACCTCACTCGGAGCGTGGCTACTTACTGTGCAAAGCATTATGAAAAACAATGATCTCACTAGAGCTTCTCAAATCACATTCCTATCTTAACAAGAATACTTTCATAATTTTTCATATTTCATTCACAACGCATCGGATGAAAACTTCATTCATATAGTATGTATACTTTTCAAGTTACAGTATTTCCTCTATTAACGTTTTTAATGAAATCACGAAATAACCAGCAATATTACATTCGTTTCCATATATCATCTCTGACAATTCCCCACATTCTTATGTTAGAAATATTGTTCCAGTATTCACTTTTTTAGAGTTTTGGCGGGAAAAAGTCAGTTTAACAAAGAACATTCCTTTCACCAATACTGTAGGGGGAAAGAGAGGCTCCTTCTCCTTAAATTTACCACAGGGCAAGAGGTGTCAAAACCCCACAGTTCCTTCCTCCCCCGCTCTGCGGGTGGGAGGGGGTCTGGTTGAAGCTCATTCATTGCAAACCTGATCTGATCCATTTGGACCACAACAGGACAGTCATGACAGGACCTATTAAACCCACCAAAATCTAAGTTTAGACATTTCTAACCTATACTGCCCTAATTCTTAAAATTAAAGTGGAGATAAAATGAAAGCTTAATCTCAATTGTCTTTAATAAGACATACAAATATTTAATAAAATATGTTAAAAGTCAGGACTGGGCTTAATGAGAATCGAATGTACCTTTTAAGCCCATGGGTTTTCCAAATAAGCCCACCTCTTAAATAATCAATTCTAATTCATTTCCAAATGTTCAAAATGTACAAACTGACATTTCTTACGTAAAATTATATTATATTAATCTCCCCTAAAGTTCTTAAAATACACTGATCATTACTATTCATCATGAAAGTAGGACTCATAACAGGGATAAGTCCAATCCTATCCACAGAGATCAATGTGGACTTAGGCTTTTGTTCTTGCCAACCAGTACACACCTGATTCAACTAATCAACTAATCATAGACTTCAATCATGACATGATTAGTTGAATCAACTTTCAATGAATTATCTGAAAGCTGATTCACATTTGCTGTCCTGCTATTCTTGTTAATTAGTTCAACTTGTCTTCCTAAAGCCTATCTGAAGACAGTTAAAAATCTCCCTCTCTACTAAGTATTAAAAAGGTACAGGTGGTGGACCAAAACATTTAATCACCTGGATGAATGAAGGACAACAATATGGCAATGCCCCCACTCAAAAGTGCATGAGTAGTCACCCAATAGTCATCTTTGCTCGCTATATGTTTATTAAGTGATGATATTTGATTTCATTCACAGGCTACGTACAAAACCTGGTGGATTAATTTTTCAGCAGTGTGGTGGGAACCACCCTACCATACCAGGAGCTGTTCCAGAAGGCTGAGGCAGTGGTCAGACACCAGTCCTGCTTCAGAGTAATGGAGGACACTTTTTTGGTCACATTTGATTGATCAATGGTCAAAATACTATCTGTCCTGGAATTCCCCTAACCACCATTGATAATGTAATCAGTGATGTGTGTATACTGTATGTGTGTCTTGTATGTTGTAAGGAGGTGCCAATGGAATGTGCCAATGGACTATTCCTGGGCCCGAGTGAGTAATGCCAACCAGTCAGTGCAATGCTGGCACGTGTCCCTTGTGAATCAGGATCTCTGATTGGCTAAGTTCAACAGTGAATTTACTGTTGGCTTCCATGACTGTATGGTGACAGTCTTTCTCTCTCCCTACCTCTGTGTTATAGGAGCTGGGTCGGATATAGGAGCCGAATTCAGGCTCCTTCATGACCAGTATCTGTGATGAGAGTGGCCTGGAGCTGATCTACGCCATGCCCATCAGACATTGGCAAAAACCTCAGAAGGGACAAAAGGTGAATTCTAATAAGACAGTACATCACAATTGTTTAGTAATATCACCCTTTCAATACATGTCACTCATGAACCCTTCCTCCTTTTCTACAGATAGAGGACAGAAGAGATGCTTTTGAAATGGAGTCCTCTAACTGAAAGACAGGTTGATACTGATGTCTGAATTGGGAGAGACCTTACACTCAGCATTATTGCTTATTATTATACAAGACAGAAAATTATACAAGACACATCTATGACTTTTTATCGTATTTTGTTATTATTGAATCGAATGGTACTATCAATGTGGGGGGCCTGTGTATTCTTCAAACATGTCAGGCAACTCCTGTAATACGGAACACCACACAGGAAGGTATAATATTTGCATATTGTTATATTAGCAGAACACTGCTTCTACAGTATTATGTGAAGGATGGTGGAACTGTTACACTTGAAAGTTATCAAAACACTTTGTTTCAAATATCTACATAAGTTCAGCAATTGCACCCTTCTCAAATTACTCTGTAGGCTACTGACCAATGCAAAGAATTCGCTTCAGGAAGCTTGGAATTGGTCAGTAGCCTACAGAGTGGTATGGAAAGAGGGCCATCCTCATGCATCTCACATCTGCCTGTAATTATTGAACTCTGCCTTCTGGACCCATGGGTTGAGGCAAACGCTGTCATATCCAGGATGGAGTGTCATGCACTCCACCCCTCCTGCCACATGACCACACCTGTCAATAACCTGTAATACATTACATAGACGGAAGGGACTTCATCACCCATTGGAGACTTGAAGACAGAACCTCACCCAAAGACTTGTGCGTGTTAGACAGCCAAATCCTTAGATTTGGACAAATATACAAATATAATATAATTCTAGTTCTGGTTAGACAGTTGAAGTTGTACTCTACACACAACACATTTGTATTTGCTAGGTAAGTGTAGGCATACTGTCTTTATAAGCACATCAATATGATATTTACAGCAATAAATGTTTTGTCTTTGTAAGATGAACACACTCATCGATCTGTTGTTGTTAAATGTATCTACACTCAAGCTGGGTGATGTTTGTGCATTGTCCACACGTAGCCTACACCTGTTGTAGGGATATTAGTAGTTCTGGGAAAATATCGAACAACGGACATAAGGAAAGACGAGACAAAAATAGCCAGTACTAGAATATTGTGTTGTAGGACAGCTGAGCTGACTCAAGACCGGGCATTCAACTCACAGTTGATATCGTTTCCATGGTAACATGTATTTACATGACCTGATGAAATGTTGAAACTAAGTTGCAAGGTACTTTTGTAGCAAGATGTTGTAGAACAAGTATCTTATGAAACACATTCCAGACACTGGCTCTTGCTATCTTGCCATAACTGATTTGAAAGAGAAATATCAGCTAGATAGGATAGCCAGCTGCAGCTATCGCCAAGCTATGCTAGCTAGCTGTTGTCAGCTTGGCTAAACACAAGGTCAGTGCAGGCTTTAACCTACACATATAACTTAATTAGCTGACCATCTTGAGATCGCGAGTCAGTCAGGAGGGGAGAAGTCCTCAACTTCAACGCGTTGTTCTCTCCATAGCAAAGCTAGCTTAGCTTACCTCGCTGTATTCACTACAGCCCTTGTTTGTTGTGACTGAATGGCAAAGACAAACCCAACAAACACCCACATCAAACCGCACCCCCAAGACAACTCTCGTTTACCTTCAATCACCGCTGGCATTTCTTAATGAGCATTGATGAAAAACACAATTTAAGCCGCAAATGGGGCTCATATATACATACATGTAAATCTTCCTATAGGAATGGGAGTTAGTGGTTATGACTATGAGATACATTGTGTTTCCATGCCATTGTTTTGATGAGATGGTATTTAGTAGCTGTTTATAATGTGACTCTGCCAATAAAATGAGGAGGAAGTCACAACACCAGACACGGAGTTGCTTTGGCAACGTTATCACCCATTATCTGTCTTTCTCTGTAAACAAATCCACAGCTGCATTGTGACAAATAGTCTGGTCATAAAGATACATTATTGATCAACACGAGGCCTGGCTTGTTTGCTTCGTGTCTGACTGTCAGTCCTCCCTGTTTAAGTCCCGCAGACCTTGGAGAGAGACTGATGCACTCACGGGTGTGGGGGAGTCTGGGAGACTTCCATGTTCCATTCATGAAGCTCTTAGCTGGAAGCTGGAGCTCGGTGTAGATCCCTGGGGGTTTAGGGTCAGGGAGCCTGAACACCTCAGAAACCACAAGCACAACACTTTGACTAAGCTCCCTGGGTGGGTGGATGGATGGTAGGGATGACGGGAGTGGAGGAAAGGGGGGTTTCTCCACACCACAACGGCCGTTTTTGAAGTATGGGCATGTTTCGGCGTAACTAAGACACTGTGGATGAATTGACTTGGACATTGTGTTTTGTGGAGGAAAGATTTTTCAGCAGTGATAACACCCAGCTACCTAGCTACCCAAGGCTTCCTATAACCTCCTTTTTAAATATATTGCTGCATTTGACAAATACAAGGATGAATACTCAGAAAACTAAACAGAGGAAGAATGCACAGGAAGTGTTTGTTTTGCTCCTGGCCATGGCTAATATGAAGTAAATTAACCTCTACGGGATCTGTGTCCCGTGTATGGGACGGTTGAGCTAACCTGCGCTTACGTGATTAGCATGACTGTTGTAAGTAACAGTAAACCTTCCAGGACATAGACTTATATAGGAAGAAAGCTAATATTATTGTTAATCTAACTGCACTGTCCAACTTACAGTAGATATTACAGTGAAAGAATACCATGTTATTGTTTGAGGAGAGTGCACAACAACCAAAAACGTATCACGGCAACTGGTTTGATACATTCCCCTCTGAAGGTAAATCATGTACTTAAATTCAGTAATCTTGCTCTAATTTGTCATCTTAAGGGTCATCTTAAGGGTCCCAGAGATAAAATGTAGCATAGTTTTGTTTGATAAAATCAATTTTTATATTCAAATATAGGAACTGGGTTCTACAGTTTGAACCCCTGCTGTCTCTGGCTCCACACTCACCCTGCCCGGCCATCTAGATGTATGAAAGTCAGTGTATAAGCTAATGATCCATCATGTATGACATTCTTGGGAGTGTGTAAACTTACATTTTGTATTACCATATCATTTGTGTATGTTCTCTATAGTTATGTACTTGAAAATGTATCAATTGAGCAATTCGGCACATTTGGGCAGACTTGATAGAAAATAGTCCAATATTGCAATGCTTCACTGGATCAAACCGAAACTTTGCACACACACTGCTGCCATCTAGTGGCCGAAATCTAAATTGCGCCTAAACTGTAATGTATTGTGGCCTATTTGTATTATCTTTTACCAGATCTAATGTGTTGTATTCTCCTACATTAATTTCACATTTCCACAAACTTCAAAGTGTTTCCTTTCAAATGGTATCAAGAATATGCATATCCTTGCTTCAGGTCCTGAGCTACAGGCAGTTAGATTTGGGTACGTCATTTTAGGCGAAAAATGAAAAAAAGGGTCCGATCCTTAAGAGGTTAATCAGATTCTTGGTATGCCACACCTGTCAGGTGGATGGATTATCTTGGCAAAGGAAAAATGCTCACTAACAGGGATGTAAACGAATTTGTGCACAACATTTTTGAGAAATAAGCATTTGGTGGGTGTGGAAAATTTCAGGTATCTTTTATTTCAGCTCATGAAACATGGGACCAACACTTTACATGTTGCGTTTATATTTTTTGTTCAGTATACATAGCATTACATTTTACTTTAATTGACAGAATCTGAGGTTGATGTAAGTTTTGGGGCGTATTAGAATCCAATTCTGTATGTGAAAATCACTGCACCAACACACACACACACACACACACACACACACACACACACACACACACACACACACACACACACACACACACACACACACACACACACACACACACACACACACACACACACACACACACACACACACACACACACACACACACACACACACACACACTCACACACACACACACACACACACACACACACACACACACACACACACACACACACACACACTAATTTAAGCAGCTTGTGACAAACCAAGGCTGAAAGGCCCATCCATTAGCGAACCATTCTCTTCACCAAACACCCGATGAAGCTAAATGGCACTCTTTTCTTAAATTCAGCCACTCTGGAGAAGTGGTGAAAACAGGACTGTCAGCAGAACAAAAGCACACCTCTTCACAGTTTCTTTATCATAGACCCTGAAGAACAAAAATAAATGTACAGCAGTTGCCATGTTTTGTGTGTGTGTGTGTGTGCATGTGTGTGTGTGTGTCTCTGTCTGTGCGTGTCTCTGTCTGTTCGTGTCTCTGTCTGTGTGTGTCTCTGTCTGTGTGCGTGTCTTTTTCCTTCAGGCCAGCTCCTTGAAAATAACTAAGTGGGGCTGCTCTATATCTGCAGAGATGGCCTTCCCTGTAAGGAGAGATGTATGACACAGGAGATAGAAAGCTCTTAATAAAAATCATCCCTTTTTGTCACAGCCAGCCAGGGTGAAGTTAAAAAGCATTTGCTCGGTGTCAATAGGAGATTTATTTTCTCTCTTCTCTCCCCTTTCTTTCCCCTCTTTCACTGAAAGTAGAATGCAACAAAATGGGGAGCCAGCGCCTCAGTGCCACTGTCATTGTTATCTCCCAAATCGTTTTGTCTCCTTCGGAGGGGCTGACCCCTCCCGCTGTACATTTTCAGGCTATCGAGTGGCTCCCGAAAGTCACACTTATCATTGGTAAGAGATGAGTTTGAGCCAGCCATTTATTTCTCACAACCCTTTAATGACAATGGAGGAGTCTGTGGTGGCAAAGGTGTAATTGAATTCAAACACTTTTTTCACTGCTTATAAGAGCTATAGGGCCAGATTGTAAGATCTGCCACATTTTGAAGTTTCTTTAAAAAATTGTATGATACTTCAAATAATAATAATTTGGCACATGCTTATATTTGTCCTATTTCACACATATAAGTTTATATTATACACGTGTGAATTGGAAATGTGTTTTTTTGCATTTCCCAATGCCTCTGAGACACCCTCGGAGAGTGGGGTCATGGCCAGCCATTATCAATGGCAACCCTGGAGCAATTAGGCTTAAGGTCCTTGCATAAGTGTAAATTTTTTCACCTTTGTCAGCTCGGGGATTTGAACAAGCGACCTTTGGGTTACTGGCCCAACGCTCTAACGGCTAGGTTACCTGCCACCCTGATAATAAACCAGAGGAGGTGCAACAGGAGAGAGGGAAAATGAAGGAGGAGGGTGGGAAGCAGTGTTGTTCCAGATTGATAGGTTGAAGATTGGTCGTAGGTGGAAATATCTGAGGAGAGGAATGTGCCAGTTCTAGTTTCAGGAGGGCATGAAACAAGATTTTAAAAAACATATCAACAGGCATATAAACATCCGTATAAGGTCACAGTGTTACTTGTGAAGCGTAATTTTATGTAAATATCCTGTAGGATATCTTGGAAACTGATACTTTCTTTAAGTGCTTTGGTGCTAGTGCTTTAGCACTGCCATATCTGGCTGTTTTTGATGGTGTAATTACAGTATAGTACACAGTTCTTACAAATTTGATACTGTGCATGTTTGCAGTTTTGTGTTAATACACATCGACATAGCTTCAGGCCATGTTTCCCTCTAAAAGGAATATGTCATTTTGGCAAGATGAAACCTCAAAAGCAATTGCATCAGTCAGTACAAACATCAAGTAAAATAGAACATGTCCCATGAGTGAAATTGGTTCTTGACTTTGAGTGACTGATTTCTCACTTCGGTGTGTCATTTTTCAGCTGGTGTGGTCTGTCTGTGGCTGCAGAGAGGGTTCGTTTCTGGGAAAGATGTCTTGAAAATAGCCATTAGACCCCTGCAGGGAGGAATCCGATTTCGCCTGCTGGTGACTTGGAAGAAGACTTCCTTCCTGCCTCACTTTTCTCCTGAGGTATAAAGTGACCCATCAACCCCTGTAGCGTTTTCTATGACTTTCAGATAGAAACAGATGCACATTCACACATACGGGTACACACACACACACACACTCACACACACACACACACACACACACACACACACACACACACACACACACACACACACACACACACACACACACACACACACACACACACACACACACACACACACACCTACTTTTAGCCAGGACCCAATCTATAGCTCCATTTACATCCATAAGGAAAAAGATGCAGCATTACTGTGTGTGTCGACGCACACAGGAGGAAACTTTCCAACCTCTTTTGCTTCCCTTGGTCCTAAATGTCAGGAAATCCAATCGCTGCAGTGGGGCGGCATGAAATAAGAAGCTGAGGTCACAGACTAATATGATCTGTCACAGCCTGTTGGATGGAAGCAATACGCAGCATCGGATTGGCTTACCCTGCTAAGCTGAGGAGGCCTTTCTTTTCCCTCAGATGAAATATGTGTGGAGGCTACAAAGGTAGCATCTTTTCCAAGTCCCTTTTTAAGAGATCCCCCTCCCTTCTCTCTTCTTCCACCCATCCCTTCCTCCCTCCTTGTCCCCCAGTCCTCTCCTTGGCTTCTACCTCTGTATCTGTATCTCAGATGGGTTTTTACCACGCCGCAGGGAGACATGTCCTCTTTTAGATTAGTCTGCCACTGTCGTCTCACCGCCTCTCATGTTGTTCTCATAGTTGACAATCCAAAGTGGATAGTATGTTAATTCAAATGGGCTCTCACTACCTTAACAGGAGGAAATAGATGCAGAAATGCAGACACAGCCAAGCACAGGATATACACTATATATACAAAAGTATGTGGATTTGGCTATTTCAACCACATCACTTGCTGACAGGTGTATAAAATCGAGCACACAGCCATGCAATCTCCATAGACAATCATTGGCAGTAGAATGGCCTTACCGAAGAGCTCAGTGACTTCCAATGTGGCACCGTCATAGGATGCCACCTTTCCAACAAGTCAGTTCGTCAAATTTCTGCCCTGCTAGAGCTGCCCTAGTAAACTGTAAGTGCTGTTATTGTGAAGTGGAAACGTCTAGGAGCAACAATGGCTCAGCCGCGAAGCTCACAGAACGGGACCGCCGAGTGCTGAAGCGCGTAACGCGTAAAAACCATCTGTCCTCAGTTGCAACACTCACTACCAAGTTCCAAACTGCTTCTGGAAGCAACGTCAGCACAATAACTGTTTGTCG
Organism: Coregonus lavaretus; assembly: GCF_964263955.1. NCBI lineage: Eukaryota > Metazoa > Chordata > Actinopteri > Salmoniformes > Salmonidae > Coregonus > Coregonus lavaretus. The sequence goes on from NW_028161352.1 coordinate 10,845, forward strand.
GGAGCTTCATGAAATGGGTTTCCATGGCCGAGCAGCCGCACACAAGCCTAAGATCACCATGCGCAATGCCAAGCGTCGGCTGGAGTTGTGTATGGCTTGCCGCCATTGGACTCTGGAGCACTGGAAACGCATTCTCTGGAGTTATGAATCACGCTTCACCATCTGGCAGGCCGACTGACGAATCTGGCCAAGAGAACGCTACCTGCCCCAATGCATAGTGCCAACTGTAAAGTTTGGTGGAGGAGGAATAATGGTCTGGGGCTGTTTTTCATGGTTCGGGCTAGGCCCCTTAGTTCCAGTGAAGGAAAATCTTAACGCTACAGCATACAATGACATTCTACACAATCCTGTGCTTCCAACTTTGTGGCAACAGTTTGGGGAAGGCCCTTTCCTGTTTCAGCATGACAAGCCCCTGTGCACAAAGCGAGGTCCATACAGAAATATTTGGTTGAGATAGGTGTGGAAGAACTTGACTGGCTTGCACAGAGCCCTGACCTCAAGACCATCGAACACCTTTGGGATGAATTGGAATGCCGACTGCGAGCCAGGCCTAATCGCCCAACATCAGTGCACGACCTCACAAATGCTCTTGTGGCTGAATGGAAGCAAGTCCTCGCAGCAATGTTCCAACATCTAGTGGAAAGCCTTCCCAGAAGAGTGAAGGCTGTTATAGCAGCAAAGGGGGGACCAACTCCATACTAATGCTCATGATTTTGGAATGAGATGTTCGACAAGCAGATGTCCACATACTTTTGGTAATGTAGTGTATCTATCAGTGAGCTAGATGATTGGTAATTCAACCGACAATTAGACATTTGCATTAGTTCCATTTCTTGACTTTGGATATCCGCTTTTGTAGTTTTGAAGGTCATACTCTGGCTGTTCTTTGGTATCATTTCATTGCCATCATTTTCACTGCTTGCATTAATATTTCTCTAACATTTAATTGGTCAAACGTGGTCACTCGCTCCCTATGGTCATAATTTAGAAATGGGAAGCTCCAGATTAAATAGTGATTCATTTGTACACCACACAGATGCACAAGAGCAATCCCATCTCCCCAACTCTGATCACTGAACAGCACCATGAGGTGAATTCACAAGTAGCACCCCTGTTCCATGTTTACAGGGCGTATTGATGAACATCTAGATGTAATATGTTGCGCCATTGATTCTTCATTATAGTAATTCCCAGAACTGTTTTAATATGCTAAGGCAGTGCAGGGGTACACAATTAATTTAGAGTTCCATTCAAACCGAATCATTAAAGGCATGGCACACATTTCATAATTAAAATAGGCAAGAAAAAAAGGCCTAACGTCTCAATAGTATTGTGACTATGTTTTGTTTTGTTTGCTTGACTAAGTTAAGAGGAATGTTTCTTAAATAAGTAAGGATGAATGTTAGATATGGCTGCTTTTCTAGCTGTCTGCCATGTATTTTATAAGCATGTGAGCCACCATTAAAATATAGGGTTTATTATGAAATACATAAATATTAAAACATGACCTAGCAAGGTTTTAGGTAATGGAAAATGTAAATGTGTTAATTGCATAAAGACACATTCTTTAAATCGTATTAACATAAACATTAGAGTGTGTTCGCTACCAGTTTTTTTTAGAACCACAAACAATTAACCTTCCACCAACTCCTCTCACAACCCTGAAAAACATTTATTGCTGAACATAATTGTTTTATCATAATTTCAGATATCAACTATTAGAAACACAGAAACACACTGTAGGCCTATGTTGGAAAGAATCCAATATATATCTTTCTCTAATGAAATGTGAAGAAATCCGATCGCTGTTTTTCGTTGATACCCATGGCGCCATGGCGATGGAATAATGCCACAGGAAAGATCCATACGTGATAATGAGATGCAATTGATTAATGAATCTTCTGTGAAAACAGCTCTTATTCTAGGAAATTGAAATAATGTAGGGTTGATTTCCCCAGCCATGATTAATGATGTTTTGGGGATGAGTCTAGTGGTATTTACACAATACACAGAATCAACAGGGAGGAAATTAGCTATTTCCATAGCACTCACTGCAACAATGATTATTCAATCATGTTGATGTGTCTTCCTGATTGTGATGTATGATGATTAAAGGGCTTGGTTATCAGTGCTCTGATTACATCATGCCACATGTGGTTGGGGGATAGGGAGTAAGTGAAGCTGTTGATATTCTACTATCTGTGTTTGTATGTGGCGATACTGTACTAGACAGTCCCAGGCACTAGCCTGTTGATTGTGATTGTTGCTGTATGCAATCAATATTCAAGTGATGTCCAGTCAAGTAGGGACTAGCTGTTCAACACTTGCATAGCCGGCCTATCTTGCTGCCCTGCATTTTAGAGGTGCTGCACTTGTTAGCGTGAGTGTGATTGAATGACAGTATAGGGGCACTGGGGGGTTGAGTCGCTTGGGCATATAAGACATAGGACATTGGGGGGTTGATTAGAAGACTGGTAGAAGAATGGTAGGCCCAGAGGAAAGTTTATTCCTCCCTCCCCTCTCAGACCTCCACTGTGGGGATCTTCCTTCACCATGTGGCCCCGTTGACTGTTAAGGGCTTGGTTGAAGGGCCTGGCACCATGCTATTGTTTTACTGTGGAGGCTTCGTCTCAAATGGCACTCTATTCCCTATATACCTGTACATGTAGTGCACTACTTTTGACCAGGAACCATAGGGCTCCTGTCAAAAGTAATGCGCTATTTATGGAATATGGTGCCATTTGGGACACACTGCCAGAGAGAGAGGGGAAACTTGGGAATGAAGTGTAGCTTATTACTGTGCAAGCACACACACTCTCTAGGGAACGAGGCCTACGGATATCCAAACCATGTCCTCCACTTGTTCCGACACTGAAAGGTCACTGCATGATTTATGCGCCTGTTTTGTAAGTTAGATGGGGAGCTCACACGCTTTTGGTTTCAGGCACTTGACCGATCAAAATGAAATATGAAAATTAAATTAAATTCATCAATGTATTTACAAGGGCGAATGTGAGATTAAGCTGTTCCCGGAGTTGTTGTTTAAATAAGTGAGGTGTCTGTGTGTGTGCTTGTGTGCATTTGTGCATACATGCATACCTGTCTGTGTGTTTTTTTTGGGTGCATTCTTGCCTGTGTGTGTGTGTGCACATTCACTCTGTGCACGTTTGTATTTCATCCATTCATTCATGACTTGGGCTGATATTAGTTTGCTGCAGGACTCAACATGACAGAAGTCCATGTTGTTGGATACATTCTTTAACACCAGTCACTGGGGAAAGAGACAGATGGGAGCTTTAGTTCTTAATGATTCTAGATGGCCTCGCTGACATTATAGTAGGTGACGAGGTACTCTTAACCACATCAAGTAATTTATATTTAACTCTGCATTTTTGAATCTTAACATGCTCAAATGCATTTGCCGGTTTTCCCCCGAGGACTGTTCAAAGTGTGTTGGAGTTCCACAAAAAAACACCGAGAAAGATGTATGGTAGTGTTTTTAGTGTAGCGTTTAGTAGTACAAATTATTCTCCATGTTTTACATCATTTATGTAAAAGATGCATAGGGAATACACACACTCACTCAGAGATAAAGAAGTGTATATGGATGCACTACGAAATAAATCCCAGCTGCTGAGTAAAATACATGTACATCACTGTATTAAATCAAGGGAAAATACTGACATCTCATTGCCTGATCCTCCTAAAGGGATTTTTACAAAATGTAGATAGATATATACACAATCATCCAGTTACTAATGTGGCAGGGGTGTGCCCCAAAATGCTAATTTGTGAGACTGAGAGAGACTGATCTGCTCAAAACTTGTGATTCAAAGTGTTCATTCCTAAGTGTTAGCTATTCCTGTGATGGTTTAGTGCATTTTGCTACAGTGCAGCTGCTGCACTGTATGTCATGTTTTGGTGGTATGTTGACTTTCTCCCATATCCGAGAGTAATCTAAATTACTGTTCTGTACCATCCATCCGAGCACTTTAGAGAGATATGCTGCCATGCACTGATGATGAGAGATCTAGCTGCTTTTTGGGGACAGCACCCCTGGGACAGAGGGGCTGAGTGGTACGTTCAGAAATGGAGCAGAAACGGAGACACAACCACAGCCCTCCTCCTCCTACTCCTCCTCCACCACCTCCTTTTCCTCAGCCACCTGACAGAGAGCTGGTCCCTCTGCACGTGTCATCACGTGGGAGACCATGCTAGCTGCTCCTCTTCCCCACTGAGCAACACTGAGGTGCATGTCAGGTCAATTAGTAATACTGCGCTTACATTTTCCACCTGACTCTTTTCATCAGTGTATTTTTACTCATGCAGCGTACTAGCTGCTTGCCGAATGTGTGCCATCACTCAACCTAGCATTAGCCTAGCCTAGATTAGCACCACATAAACCAGCTTGTGTTTCAGTAACCACGCCGCGCGCAGAGTGAACGTGCTGCCTGTCAACCCAAGCACTAGCCTAGCTGTCATGGATTTGAGCTTTTCTCTCTTCACTGTTCCATTGTGGTAGAATGACTGTTGTCATATTTTCTAATTTTCCATGGAGGGTTAAGAAGAGTGACGGTTAGCTACTGTTTTGATGTGGTGAGGTGCTTTGAAGCCACAGAGAGTGGCAGTTGCAGTTCTGTTCTGTGGGGCCTGGAGATAAGATAGAATGGATTTGGGCAAAGTTGGGTAGTGGTGGCGCTGCTAGCTTGTCCGTCAGGTGCTATTCGGCCACCTGCCAGGGTCCTCACAACAGAGTCACACATGGCAGATCAAAGCAGTTAATCAGCCCTTTGTTTTATTGGGTTTAATGCAATTTTCTGTTTATTCATGCATATGTAATTGATCTGAAGGTATTAGCGGCTAATTGACATCAACTGGGTGATAACGTTCACATGGCAGGCAAGCAGCAGCTGGTGCTCTGCTCTCAGAGACAGGCAGCAAGATATGTTCTGTGTCTTTGTCTCGTTGTCAACAAAGTTAAAAGTGAATTAGCCTTTAATAGTCTATAATGCATTTATTATGTGATAGTCCTTAGTCATTTAATTATATTGTCATAAACACTTTGGACTAGATTTTATTCCTCACTGTTGTCCATAGACCTAGCCACTGCTTTGCCCTTTAATGCTTAGTACAAGGGCAATGTTCCTAACTTGAATATGGTGCAGACGTTTGAAACAATCCTTCTTGTAGGCATACACCCTGCTTCTCTTAAACATTACACCTAATACCACACCACAGCGATGGATGGCCGTCTGTCTTATTGTTCCACAGCATCGCTCCAGAGCTTTAGCCACCTTAACTGGGGAATAAATCTTGCTTCCCACTCCTCAAAGGGTGTGATCGTCTGTCACACTCTTTCTCATCCGATGTGCTTTATTGGATGTGGCTTACGCCTCCAGATATTTATATATTTTTACAGCACATACTGTCTCCTGCCTGAAAAAAACGAAAAGAATGAAAAAGGAGGGAGCGAGGGAGTGGCCAAGCTCAGTTCAGGGAGTAATGGTGTGGAATGCAGAGGAGGAGGGATGTGTGAGGCTTTGGCGGCGGCCAGCGCCCGTATCTTTCTTCTTCTGTTTAAACCTCTACGTTACGGTAATGGCTGCTGGCCGTAAGATGGGTGCAGCAGAGGTTGCATTATGTCGGCTGGAGGAGATGAAGGATATGGGAGTCAGAGAGGCCAAGCTGAGAGGTTATTTGTCCCAGCTTTGTCTCTCCATTCTGGGCTGGGGCCTTGGCGTTTTGCCTCTCCATGCCAGGGCTGCTGGAGGAAAATGCCGCAAATTGTTCCCTTAGAGGTTCTCACCTGTGTGAGGAGAGGGTCATTCACTCATAACAAACTAGGTTTACGAGGCACTGAATAGCCCGATTGGTAATGCTTTATTTATGTGATATCACATGTTAATATATTGTAAATGGTGTTATTTATTATGTGAAACCCAGAGACTAAGCTCACAGTGAGTAAACCCTGACCTGAATGTACAAAATGATCCATGTTCACCATGACAATGGCATTGGTTCCACACACTGAAAGAAGGAAAAGTATCTTACAGGCAGAACATCAAGCCATCATCATACATTCTGAACAATGGTGAAGAAATTCTAGGTTACTGCATGGAACAAATGCATGGCCAGGGCTATTTCTGTTTCCCTCTATAACTGTGGCTCTTTGTTGCTCTGTGGCTTTTTGTGCTTTTCAGTGCTCCGTCCCATTCATAGCCGAAATTACATCTTCTGCCTCTCGGCAGCCAGACGCCGTCTGTCTCATACCATTTCATACTCTAAATACTTGAGCGAGATTCAGTCCATTTGCCGGCATCAACTGTACCCATCTTCAATTTGTTGAAGGTTATTTGGCAGCCTTAGTACAGAGAGAGATAATTGAATAGCATTCTTGTTGCTTTTTCATGTTACCTTTAAGGGACTTGGCTTGGAAATCATTCGCCCCCACCCACCAAAAAAATCCCTTTTCAATTTGATTTAAAGGAAATTCATGGAAGGGGTATGAAAACCATATTGGAGTATGCTCTGTACTCTGTACTCTAGCACTTATTGTTTGTGTGAGAGGACAGAGAGTGCTGAGGCAGAAGGCTCCAGCTTTACAATTTCATACCACCGCTCACGTAATCAAGAGGAGGGAATATAATTTTCCTTGACAGAATATTGAATATTCTCCCTTTCCCTGAATAGCAAGTTATTAGAAAAGCATTCAAGAGTTTTTGATGTAATTGCTACAATTAGACCACAGACATACTCCACCAAGAGTCATAAATATTGAACAAGTTGACTATGATGCTTATTGATTTGCACAGTCAAATAAGATCAAATAGAAGACAGAAGGAGAAAAACACACATCGATCTCAAATACATACACAAACATAAACACACTCAAAACATATTTACAGAAACAAACTATGGCACAGAAAATGATGCGCCCTTCCTGCTAATGAGCGATCAGGGAGTTTTTTTTTTACTTTAAGAGCTGGTGCCAGACTAAAAGACTGCATTTTTAAAGAGTGAAACAGTTTAAAGATAGAGACCGCAGTGGAACAGAACTAGCCAAGGGCTTGACTTTACTGTACTGTAAGTGTCTGAGTTGAATATTATATCAATCCCTTTTCAGTGCATCACAAACTGGAACTAGTGTAATATCTCAACTCTGTACTAAATCTACCAGAGCTATTCTACTGTCAATTGTGCCACCATGACGAGTGTGAAATGTTCCATTAGTGACCCTGTGTAGAGAAAAGAAGCACAGCTTTACTAGTCAGGTGACAGCTACTCAAATGGGAAAGCTTTGTAAAGCTCGGCAAGTGCATCGGGTTGGTGATGTCTTTAGTGCTGTACAGCATTTTGACAAATTATCAATTAAACGTCACCCCTTTTCAATAAACTGAAGTGATGTTTCATTAATTGTGATTGTTCACCCGCATGATAAATACAATAGACAATGGCTGAAGGAACAATTCAACACAGATGCAAAGTCTTTCTCTAGCCACTTAAAAGCAAAGGATAATTTGTCAAAGCCTAAAGAGTTTTAATTGGGTTAGATAAATGTTTGAGCTTACACAATCAATTCATATTTTACCCATTGTGCATGTTGTGCTCCAAAAAATGGTCCTGCATAGAATTGCCAAATCCTTAAGACTTTCATGTTTGCTGAAACATCATTTATATTTCTTTGAACTGCTTTAGGTTGACTTGTTGTTTTTCATTTCTGTCGGCTGTGAATTTTCTTTGCTGTTTGTTTTACTTTCTGTGTGTCGTTTGCTCTTCCCATTTACAATATTTCCGTCTCAGAATATTTCAAAAAGCCATGGATTTTTATTAAACTGCCACAGTGTGATTCAGGGAAACTGCTCGCTGATGGACAGAAATGTATATCTCCCAGATTGCCACTCGCCCATCTGTCAATCAAACGACACCCATCACAGCTTGCCTTGATGATGAACGCGGCTTGCATGTGTGTCCTATAGCACTCCAATCAAATCGTCTAATATCAATATGGTAATAGAAAGGGGAGGGGTGACTTATTATTGTGACGGTAAAGGGCAATGGTGGTTTGAACACTGAGGTATAACAAGAACTGAAGACTGCATCCAAGATGTCCAACCATTTTTTTCAAGGTAATCTACTCACATTGGCATACCCCTGCATCCGGTTTATACATCACATGCACACTATCACTCAGGACGTCATCACATCATCTGAAAACAATTATTTGAATAATTCAATGGATGTTTTGTGCACAAAGGCGATGACTAAAGCGTCTTATTAGGAATTTTCTAATCTGACTTCTCTATGTGGCCGTGAATGGAAATAGTA
>NW_028161351.1:0-10553 GCF_964263955.1 Coregonus lavaretus
CATCTTGTTCAATTAAAGCTTGTCTTTTTGTGATTTAATTTGACACCAGATGTTTCCACAACATAATGTAGCCTAAATACATGGGATGCTACAGCTCCAAAGGTCTTACATCAATGTTTTCAGGTCTGTCTGTCCTAATGGCAGTTACTTACATGAACGATCCACTGGAAATAATTTCAACATTCATATACACTGACAATATTTGTCAGTTTGTGTTCACTTCTGCATTTCTAACACTTCTTTAAGACAAAGATAATGAAGGTACAGGTAACTGCCAAAATAAAGGAAACACCAACAAAGACTCTTAATAGAGCATTGGGCCACCACGAGTCAGAACAGCTTCAATGAGCCTTGGCATTGCTTCTACAAGTGTCTGGAACTCTATTGGAGGGATGCAACACCATTTTTCCACAAGAAATTCCATATTTTGTTGACGGTGGTAGAAAACGCTGTCTCAGGCGCCGCTCCAGAATTTCTTATAAGTGTTCAATTGGGTTGAGATCTGGTGACTAAGACAAACATGACCCACATGACCTTAAGCATGATGGGATGTTTTAATTGCTTAATTAACTCAGGAACCACACCTGTGTGGAAGCACCGGCTTTCAATATACTTTGTTTCCCTCATTTACTCAAGAGTTTCCTTTACTTTGCCAGTTACCTGTGAATCAATGCATTGTAACTGTGGATTGACGGTCATTGTGGAGAGAGAGAAGAGAGAGATTCTCTCTGGGCCCACCTGGTGGCCAGTCTGGGGAATGACAGGCTTCTCATCTCAGACTAGATAGGATGGGAGGACAGCCAACAGAGGAGAGGGCCAGGGTAAAGGAGTTAGATATTTGCTGGGAGCTGTGGCCTTGTGTGTAATGAATTTGTGCTTGTGAGTTTATGGGCCTTTTATGTGGTTGCGCGCGTATGTAATAGTATTTCATCAAGCCAGCCCGGTATTTAGAGGTCTGTCCTATAGCAGCAGCAGTAGTAGAGGTCTGGTGGGTCTGTGGCTGGAGTCACCTTCTGAGACTGCTCTAGACAGTGCACGAGGGCAGACAGGGGTTGAAGTGTCATTTTATGTTAGGCAATAACCTCCATAACCGAAACTCAACCCCAAAATGAATTTCACCAAGAGCTCCTCTACTCTAGCAGTTCAATACCATATACTCTACTACACACAACGACTTCAATAGGTTTCATTTTGAGCTCGGAGAGACGTCGCGGTTGAAAAAGGATACTTCTTAAAAACACACATACTTCTTAAAAACACACATACTTCTTAAAAACACAAGTGCTCGGAATCGTTTTGGTTGGTGGCTCTGGCACTCCGGACCGCTTTGATAAAGCATCTTTCTCCTGATATCTGATAATCCCGGCTGAGGTTTCTCAGTGCATTTACGAGGAAGTGTACATTTAAAAAGCTGAAATTTGAAAAATTAACGGGGGGGGCTGATAGTTGGGTCCCTTAAAGAAATACAGCGATGGACGCTTGCCATGACCCATGGAGAGAGAGAGAAGGAAAGATAAACAAAGTTGTCTCTCTCTCTCTCTCTCTCTCTCTCACACACACACTATAGAAAAACAGTGTTGTGGACCCGGTGACTTGGGCTACCATCCTGCCATCCATACACACATCTGTCTTCTAGAGTTTCTCTGGACCAGACCAGACCAGACAGACCAGCCTCTCCAGTCCCAGGTCTGTTTGTGCGGTCAGCACGCCGCTTAACAATGACAGTAATGGAGTTTGCAAGACAGCACAAACAGTCATGGGACTCAGGCTAGGCAGTGCCTACCTCTCTAAACACCACAGTGGCTCCCTCAGCTAAAGAAACACACTGCCACTGCCAGCCCAGCCAGGCCATAAAAAAAACCACAAGACACACTCTACCTCTTTCTCTTCACTCCCCCTCTCCTTTCCTTTGACTCTCTCCCCCTCTCTCCTCAGAAGGACAGAAGATGAGGAATACTCCACAGCACTTTGATTACAATAAACAGAGCAGGGGATTTAAAACAAAACCACACATCATTAAACCATCGCTTACCCTCCTCCGCTTACAGTACTAAGCCAGACTGAATCAGTGGTTTATACAGGTGTGTGTGTGTGTGTACGCATGCTCTTGTGCAACCATGCACGTGTGTGTGTGTAACGCTGCTAGTTCCATTACTGACCAATAGGGAGAAGTACCACCAACACAATGTCAGATAGATGTTTAGTTAATAGTGACAGAGAAGGTTTTTCAGGGCTCTGATGATGAGAAGAGCAGATAGTCTAACGGCCGTACAGATGATGATGAAATGAAATAACCCATCACTGGCAGCCACGTTGCTACTCTGTCATGCACGCACAGACACACAGAGTGCATTTTGGGGAGAGGAAGACAGGTTAATAAATCGACGGGCCGTGTGCCACAGATGATGGTGTGACACCTCCTCTCTCTCTCTTATATTTATGCTCCCCGACTCATTTCTCCTCTTTCATCTGTCGCTTCGTCTCTTCCTGTCCTCTGCCCTGACGTTCTCATCCATCTTTTAACCTTCCTCTGAATTGTTGCCCTTTTTCACTCTCTCCCTCCTTCCTTTTGCCCTCTGAAAATGATCACTTGTTCCTTGGGGCCATGGGAGCTGGATTTCCTATTCCGTAGCAGCTAGACGTATTGGGAGGAACAGGGGGAGAAAGGAGGGAGAGGAGGGGGAGGAGGGGGAGAGGTGAGGGAGAAAGGAGGGAGAGAGGGGGAGAACGGAGGGAGAAGAGGGGGAGAACGGAGGGAGAAGAGGGGGAGAAAGGAGAGAGAAGAGGGGGAGAAAGGAGAGAGAAGAGGGGGGAACGGAGAGAGAAGAGGGGGGAACGGAGGGAGAAGAGGGGGAGAAAGGAGGGAGAAGAGGGGGAGAAGGGAGGGAGAGGAGGGGGAGAAGGGAGGGAGAGAAGGGAGGTAGAGGAGGGGGAGAAGGGAGGGAGAGGAGGGGGAGAAGGGAGGGAGAGGAGGGGGAGAAGGGAGGGAGAGGAGGGGGAGAAGGGGGAGAAGGGAGGGAGGAGAGGGAGAGGTGGGATCTAACGGTGCAGTGTTATTGGAACAGGCGAGTCATATCATTCTGAGAGTGAGAAGAGCCAGGTAGCTACATGGAGAGAGGTCGAAGGCCTCGGGAGGAGAAAGAACAACAGTGAAACCTCATCTGACTCCCAGCGGGCGACTCAGCGTGGGTAGGGTGTGTGTGTGTGTATAGGTATACTGTGTGTGTGTGTGTGTGTGTGTGTGTGTGTGTGTGTGTGTGTGTGTGTGTGTGTGTGTGTGTGTGTGTGTGTGTGTGTGTGTGTGCGCGTGTGTATGTAGCCAAAGCCTATTCCCCCTCAGGAGACTAAAAAGATTTGGCATGGGTCCTCAGATCCTCAAAAAATTCTACAGCTGCACCATCGAGAGCATCCTGACTGGTTGCATCACCGCCTGGTATGGCAACTGCTTGGCCTCTGACCGCAAGGCACTACAGAGGGTAGTGCGTACGGCCCAGTACATCACTGGGGCAAAGCTCCCTGCCATCCAGGACCTCTATACCAGGCGGTGTCAGAGGAAGGCCCTCAAAATTGTCAAAGACTCCAGCCACCCTAGTCATAGACTGTTCTCTCTGCTACCGCACGGCAAGCGGTACCGGAGTGCCAAGTCTAGGTCCAAAAGACTTCTCAACAGCTTCTACCCCCAAGCCATAAGACTCCTGAACAGCTAATCATGGCTACCCGGACTATTTGCACTGCCCCCCCACCCCATCCTTTTTACGCTGCTGCTACTCTGTTAAGTATTTATGCATAGTCACTTTAACTCTACCCACATGTACATATTACCTCAACTACCTCAACTAGCCGGTGCCCCCGCACATTGACTCTGCAACGGTACCCCCCTGTATATATAGCCTCCCTACTGTCACTTTATTTTACTGTATATATAGCCTCCCTACTGTCACTTTATTTTACTTCTGCTCTTTTTTTCTCAACACTTTTTTTGTTGTTGTTTTATTCTTACTTTTTTTTTGTTTAAAATAAATGCACTGTTGGTTAAGGGCTGTAAGTAAGCATTTCACTGTAATGTCTGCACCTGTTGTATTCGGCGCATGTGACCAATAAAATTTGATTTGATTTGATGTATATGTGTGTGTGTGTGTGTGTGTGTGTGTGTGTGTGTGTGTGTGTGTGTGTGTGTGTGTGTGTGTGTGTGTGTAAACAGGGGCGAGGGGTAGCTACAGTGGCTTTCGAAAGTATTCACCCCCCTTGGCATCTTTCCTATTTTGTTGCCTTACAACCTAGAATTAAATTTGATTTTTGGGGGGGTTGTATCATTTGATTTACACAACATGCCTACCACTTTGAAGATGCAAATATTTTTTATTGTGAAACAAACAAGAAATAAGACAAGAAAACAGAAAACTTGAGCGTGCATAACTATTCACCCCCCAAAAGTCAATACTTTGTTGAGCCACCTTTTGCAGCAATTACAGCTGCACGTCTCTTGGGGTATGTCTCTATAAGCTTGGCACATCTAGCCACTGGGATTTTTGCCCATTCTTCAAGGCAAAACTGCTCCAGCTCCTTCAAGTTGGATGGGTTCCGCTGGTGTACAGCAATCTTTAAGTCATACCACAGATTCTCAATTGGATTGAGGTCTGGGCTTTGACTAGGCCATTCCAAGACATTTAAATGTTTCCCCTTAAACCACTTGAGTGTCGCTTTAGCAGTATGCTTAGGGTCATTGTCCTGCTGGAAGGTGAACCTCCGAACCCAGTCTCAAATCTCTGGAAGACTGAAACAGGTTTCCCTCAAGAATTTCCCTGTATTTAGCATCATCCATCATTCCTTCAATTCTGACCAGTTTCCCAGTCCCTGCCGAAGAAAAACATCCCCACAGCATGATGCTGCCACCACCATGCTTCACTGTAGGGATGGTGTTCTCGGGGTGATGAGAGGTGTTGGGTTTGTGCCAGACATAGCGTTTTCCTTGATGGCCAAAAAGCTCAATTTTAGTCTCATGTGACCTGAGTACCTTCTTCCATATGTTTGGGGAGTCTCCCACATGGCTTTCGGCAAACACCAAACGTGTTTGCTTATTTGTTTCTTTAAGCAATGGCTTTTTTCTGGCCACTCTTCCATAAAGCCCAGCTCTGTGGAGTGTATGGCTTAAAGTGGTCCTATGGACAGATACTCCAATCTCCGCTATGGAGCATTGCAGCTCCTTCAGGGTTATCTTTGGTCTCTTTGTTGCCTCTCTGATTAATGCCCTCCTTGCCTGTTCCGTGAGTTTTGGTGGGCGGCCCTCTCTTGGCAGGTTTGTTGTGGTGCCATATTCTTTCAATTTTTTAATAATGGATTTAATGGTGCTCTGTGGGATGTTCAAAGTTTCTGATATTTTTTTATAACCCAACACTGATCTGTACTTCTCCACAACTTTGTCCCTGACCTGTTTGGAGAGCTCCTTGGTCTTCATGGTGCCGCTTGCTTGGTGGTGCCCCTTGCTTAGTGGTGTTGCAGACTCTGGGGCTTTTCAGAACAGGTGTATATATACTGAGATCATGTGACAGAACAGGTGGACTTTATTTAACTAATTATGTGACTTCTGAAGGTAATTGGTTGCACCAGATCTTATTTAGGGGTGTTCATAGCAAAGGGGGTGAATACATATGCACGCACCACTTTCCCGTTATTTATTTTTTAGAATGTCTTTAAACAAGTTATTTTTTTCATTTCACTTCACAAATTTGGACTATTTTGTGTATGTCCATTACATGAAATCCAAATAAAAATCAATTTAAAATCACAGGTTGTAATGCAACAAAATAGGAAAAACGCCAAGGGGGATGAATACTTTTGCAAGGCACTGTACATACGTCAGTGGCCAGGGAGCCAGCATTGTCCAGGATGGGGGCAGGATTACGGTCCTCATAGTGCTGCAGCCTCTCATGGATCTGAAGGAGAGACAGAAAGAAAGGAGCGATTAAGAGAAAGAAAGGAGAGACTGTTGTGGGTTGTGGTCAGAGAGGGGTTGGAGGGTCCACGGGGAGGCTGGGCTAGGGAAACACACCGGTGTCTGCTAACACACACACACAAGAAAGTCATTCTCAGAGGGCTACCGGAGAACAACAGACTGCTTTAGTGCTTTTCAGGTCATTCTCCAACTGTACCATCAATCCTGCTCTCCTCCACCTACTGGATAAACTCTGGTGGTTACGGATTACTAAACATTTCAACAGCTTCACAAAATACTTCATTATCAATATAGGACAGCAGCACCAGAACACAACGTTATTCCCAGGACAGGAAAATAAACTGGAAAAATAACATATGTTTCAACACTTTACACAGACACACACACAAAGAGACAGGCTGAAGATGAAACAGAGAGAGAGAGAGAGAGAGAGAGAAAGAGAGAGGGGGGGAGATAGGGAGAGAGGGAGAGAGAGAGGGAGAGACAGAAAGAGAGAGCGAGGGAGAGAGAGAAAGAGAGAGATAGGGAGAGAGAGAGCGTCAGAGAGAGCGAGGGAGAGAGAAGCTGATAATATCATTATGATTAGATGTGTCAGTGACATCCACCCAGCTGACACTCCTGTCATGTGTGATGTATGAACTGCTGCCAAAGAATGCCACGACAACACAGGATGTTGTCAGGGCCAATCAGCAAATCGTAGAGGGACAACCACCCACCTACTGCCTCTCGCTCCATCCCTCTATCCCAGAACCGGGGTGTGGAGCTGGGCCAAGGGTTGAGTGACAGCTGGGCCCAAGCCCTGGATCATTCCTGGATGTCCCAGCAGCCAGCCTACATTCCAGCACCACGAGGCTGGAGGAGAGAGCCCTCTAGCTGGGGTGACAGTGACAGAAGAGTCCTGGCCCTGGAACTTGGAACGGCTAGGAGCCTGGAGGGCCTACGCAGAACGGACTCACTCAATCTTTCTTTGTCACTCCTTCTCTCTCCCTCTCCCTCTGTCCCTCTCTCTCCAATACTCTCGCTCTCCCTGCAGACATGGAGCAGTGACAAACCGCAACCAGAGAATCACTCACAAGAAGGAGGAGGAGAGAAGAGTTTGGGGGGAAGAGTTTGTTTTCTGACACGTTGTTAACAACTACAGTTGCTGTGTAATTAAAACCTCTCTCGCGCTCTCTTGTTTTCATTATGAGAACTGTGTTACCCGGACAGATGGAATTTGTCTCCTCTAATGGCACTTTCAATGGCTAATAATTGCTGTCACCGACCGGTGTAAAAAAATGGAGGGGGATTTAAAATTATATTTGAACAAAACATAATGTTGTTTGTCTTGAGAAAATAAAACGTATGCAGAGCATTCCAGAGCGACTGTGATGGTTTATATAGAAGAGAATTAGGTTCCAACATAGCTACACTAGAAGAGAAAAGGATCTAATCTATGATTAGGAGAAGGGCATACATTTTGGAAGTTCTATAGAGACCACTGGTTTTTAACCGGTGTGCCTTGAGGAACTCTCAGTTGTACCGCATAACTTTTCCTAATCTTTTGGAACACTCACTTATAAACGTACTTGGAATTTTGACTGGGAGCACCAGTGCCACTCAGACAATATATTGAATGGCACATGGTTACATCTGTATCGTTGTTGCGGCACACATGACCAGCATAGACATTGCATTATTTTACTTTGCCTGTGAGAACCATTAGCACAAGCATTAGGTTTAGCTGTACCCCAGCATCTGCTATAGAAACAAACGGAACATGGCTTTGTGTCAGCGGTTGCACCTTTACAATGCAGAAAACTGCTAGTCTCTAGCTCAAATCTTTCAAAACTAAAGACTTATTTTACCACAGCAAAATAGTATTCACTCTGGCGTGGATTGCGGGACGCTCTTAAAGGGGTACACATCATGAATAAGGACCTACGCAAACTATGAAAATAGTTCAAATAAAACCTATTTAATCTATAGAAAACCTTTGTCACCAAAAATAGATGATTTGCAGTATGGATCAGATATGATGGAGGTCATTATCACTAAATTAATTAATAGGGACATTTTAGGTGTGCCGCAGAATGTTTTATCACATTAAGGTGAGCCACGGTTCAAAAATGTTAGAGAACCAATGATATAGACCATAGATTATATACTTATCTATGGCTTATATATTTAATATTGGCGTTATATTGTGGTAATATACCAGTATCGGATTCAGCCAGGAGGTCTCTGGAGCTAAATCATCCAGTGTCTCAGTCACAGACAGACAGAGTGTTAGCCAAGAGCAGCATTGCTACCGGGTCAGGTTTAAGGCTATAGGCTACAGTAACAGTACAGGGGAGTAACAGCACAGGAGATCTGGTCCCCACCAGAGGTACAAACCCCCAAGATAAATCTGCATTACTCGGCCATAAAACACTGCATTAGGCATGTTGCCCTGGTAATCTGGGGAGGGGAGCGCTGCAGGGATGGTGCTCTGTGTGTGTGTGTGTGACTAGTAATCTGGGGAGGGGAGCGCTAAGATGGGGAGCCCGACGGCTGCTCCTCCTCTGCTCTTACTGAGCTTTGAGACTAGGGCTGAGGCTGGGGATGGAGCTTTGAGACTAGGGCTGAGGATGGAGCTTTTAGACTAGGGCTGGGGATGGAGCTTTTAGACTAGGGCTGGGGATGGAGCTTTTAGACTAGGGCTGAGGCTGAGGATGGAGCTTTGAGACTAGGGCTGAGGCTGGGGATGGAGCTTTGAGAGTAGGGCTGAGGCTGAGGATGGAGCTTTGAGAGTAGGGCTGGGGATGGAGCTTTGAGAGTAGGGCTGAGGCTGGGGATGGAGCTTTGAGAGTAGGGCTGAGGCTGAGGATGGAGCTTTGAGAGTAGGGCTGGGGATGGAGCTTTGAGGCTGGGGTCTGAGACTCCTATTCCCTATAGTGAACTACTTTTGACCAGGGGCTCTTAGGGTCCATAAGGCTCTAGTCAGAAGTAGTGCACTATATATGGAACAGGGAGCCATTTGGGACACGCACTCAGACTGGGATAGGGATGCCTCTACGGTAGACACAGCCTGATATCACGGAGAGTCCTAGGAACACATCTGAAGGCATGGAGGTGTGACATTATGATATAACTGTGCTCCCATCACAATTTGGCCCTATCTCGAGGATACTTCTGATAACAGGTACAAATCACATTGCAGACAGAGGACAAGGCTAAATACTCTCTCAGTTTGCTGTTCTACGGTAGTCTCTTCAGCCTACAGGGTTCCTCTCCCTCTGACATTCTCACACCATAGCCCATAAAAAGACACAGGAGAAGCTCTAGTTACTACATCTGTCTTCCTGCACATCCATCTATCGCTCTGAAACACAAGATGAATCTGAGAGAGAGAGAGAATGTCACCGTCTTCACCGCTCCAGCACTCCAGAATGAGAATCACATCTGCTTAGCTAGTTCCACCGACCCCAAGTCACTCCGACCCAGTCTGCTGCTTAGTTACTGTGGAATTTCTCTGCTCTAGAATGTGAGATCTGATGGCAATGCTTTTCTATTTACAACTACAGGACTGCGTCCAAACGGTCTCTCTATCCATGAGCAGAGCGGAGGACAGGAATGCATCGGTCTGCCTGCCTAACTGGACAGGTCGGAGCCAGCGCCGTCACGTATTTTAAAGTAATTACGAGCTGCTTTACATATCATAGCCTGCATTCTTCAGGCCACCAGCAATACACTGCTAGCACTCCTGGCAGGCAGGCAGTGCGTGTCTGTTTTTGTGTGGCAGTGGAAAAAGGTCTGTAACACAGAGGTTGCGCCAGGCCAAAGGCTTAGTTAAACCCAGAGCAGAACTAGAGGCTAGGGCTGCGTACCACATGGCATCCTATTAGTGCACTAAATAGGATATAGGGTACCCTTTGGAACGCAACCTAGAGACTGGAGGCTAGATAATCAACAGGCAGGAATCAAAGGCAGGGATTCTGACCGCAGCAAGTGGAGAACAGACCGAACGTCGCACGATGGGAAATACAGTAGTTCCACTTTTAAAAGAGCAGTGGAGTCGCTCAACTGAAAAAACGCTGCTTAGAGATGCTGGGAGCAGAGCAGAGCAGAACGGAGGACCCTGAAGTGAGGAGCTTCCAGGGATAAATGTTTACCTTTACAGGGAGAGGAGCGTCCAGGCTACAATGAACCGGTGTGTCCTGATCTCTCAGTGGAACCCCCAGACCAGGTTGTGTCCCGTTCCATAAATACCCAACAGGCTTAACATAACACACAGCAATACATTCCAAATAAACCACAGCCCATGGATAGGGAACATGAATATGAGATGATGTTAATGTTTGAAATAGGATAATATTTCCAGAGGGGATTTCAGCCCTGCTAAGAACACAACATCAGTCTGGAACTGTCACCCCCAGCTGGTGGTCATAGTCTTGGTTACCAGGTTAAAAGTTATGTCTGTGAACCTGGGTTCAATGCCAGGGAACCCCTGTGGTGGGGTAGACCAGTACCAACACACAGAGGAGAGGCAGACCACAAGAGAGCACATCCTTCAAAAACAACCGCACCACTAAGGGACAATAACAAGATTCTGGCAGAGCAGCAGCAACAGGGGGGGGGG